>NC_059327.1:113318852-113622268 GCF_018350155.1 Leopardus geoffroyi
CTTAGGAAGGATATTTAACTAATTCCTTTAGACTAGGAGTTGGCAAAGTGTAGCCTACAGGCCACATCCAGCCTTGTCATCCGTCTTTGTAAATTAAATGTTATTGGAACTACATTCATTTATGTACTGTCTATGGCTGCTTTCACAGGCAGGCTTGAACAATTATAACAGAGACAGTCTTGTCTGTAAAGCATAAAATATTTACTATTGCCCTTTTACAGAAAAATCTTAAATTTAGATTCAGAAATTTTCTACTTGTTTTTCTGAGTAGTCTTTCATTTTCTTTAATAAATGAAGTTACCCTCTTTTTCCTGGTAAATACAGAGAAGCAAAACTAACAAACAAGCGAATCCTTACAGTGACTGCTTTTGCTGTGTAATTTCAGCTTTATCACCAGACCATCTTGAAAAGATAGTAGGGACTCAGCCTGGGCTTCCCGCAGAGCTGCATGCTGTCTAGTGATATTAACACTCCCTTTTCCCTTTTGGATTCTGAGTTACAAATACCAAAAGGGTGCTTCTGTGCCCACTTTGGTGCCACGGGAGAGGATGTAAAAGGGTAAGGGGAACAAGGGAGCTGGATGGCCTTTACTTGCAAACAAGAGTAATTCAATGCTAGATTCACATGTCACCACCAAGGAAGCACTTTGCCACACTCTGATTGGAAAACATTTGACCTGACCTTAAATTTGAAATGGTGAGAAAATGTCTACATTAGAAGTATTTGATTATAAAGTGTAAATGTGTCTCTTACGCATCATTTTTCCTCCAGTTTATGGTACAAGTAGCCCCAGTAGGATCTGGGGCATAACTAGCCCACCCTATGATAGGCATCAAAGCCCAAAAGAGACCATTGAGCCAGGCCCCCAGAATCATGCTGATGTAAGTGTTGGTGGTCATTCTTCTTCCTATTAACAAACAGATGAAATATTAGCATCATTTGCCAGTGATGAATTCATACCTCCACTTTGTTTTTACGAACTATTCAAATTTGTTGTCAAGTAGATTCTTTGCAAAACACTTTAATTCATTCATCTATGTGAATTTATATTCAGAAAAGAAAATGGCATTTAAGCCAAAACCTGAATGATAAAAAGGGTCAGCCAGAGGACAAGCAGGGAGAAACATTTTCCAGGCCTAGGGAAACAGCATTTACAAAGATCCCAAAGTGGGAAAGGCCTTGTCCAGTACTCCAAAGTGAGAGGCCCTAGCCAAAGCTGGAAAGATAGCCAGGGGCCAGACCACACAGACCCTTGGAGGCTGTGCTATGAAATTTGGATTTTATTCTAATTATAATAGGAAATCATCGAAACTTTTGAACAAGGGTTCTCAGACAAATAAGACTGACCATGATTACAACTCATTACACACACACACACACACACACACACACATATGCATGTGTGTATATGTATACATACACAAACACACACACACATATATAACATGTATATATATATACACATACATATGTGTGTGTATATATATATATATGGGGTTTTTTTTTTTACATTTATGTTTTAAAGTAAATGTGTGTTAAGTGGTACTTAGGCAGGAAGTACCTTCCATTGAGAAAGTTGAGAGAAGTACTATACCTGAGTTAGGACTGCAGATGGTCAGGTATCGATCCATAGCCACAACAGTGAGTAATCCAATACTTGCCATTCCAAAAAAGATATTCAACCCAGCATAAATCTAAAAATCAAAATCGGAAAGAACCCACTATTCTACATGCCCTCCCAAGAGATATTTACATTTTTATTCCAGTGTTAGAATATATTTTAGATACATTGAATGTTTTTTATTTTAATAATTTTAAAATACATTTTCCATTGTCATATTGTAACTGGCTTATTAAAGGCATTTATGGAAAGTGCTTTAGGACTTCACTAATTAAAATAAACTTAAAATGTTAAGACTTAAAGTAATACTTCTATACAACATATTCTATTAACAGAGTAAAAAACAAACTATAAATTAGGTACAATGCATATAACCAACAAAATGCTAGTGTTTACAAGGTAGACAATTCAACAAGGGGAAAAGACAAACAGAAAAATGAGTGATTCACACAAGAGGGAATCTGAATATTTATGACATAAGATGTAAACCACAATATGTATTCAAAGAAGTGCAAATTGTAAGATACCATTTAGACACATAAAAATGATGAAAAAAAAATTAGAAGTCTGACAGTCCCAAGCATTAGGGAGAATGTGGAATCATAGAAGTTCTCCTAATTGGCATACCCATTTTGGAGAGCAATTTGGGCACATCTAGTGAAGTTGAAGATGAATATTCTCTACAACCCTCTCCTGAGAAATATATTTAAAGAAACTCTCACATATTGTAGGAGACATGAATAAGAATGTTCATTGAAGCCTTGTTGGTGAAAGAAGAACATGGGGAATAAATACTCAATAACAGAAAAATAAGTACATTTGGGTATGTTCATAAAATGGAATATCATGTAGCAGTTAAATTGAGTACATCCAACAACACGGATAAACCTCAAAAACATGAAGATTGTATAACCCAAACAATACATCATTTATACAGAATTTAAAATATCCATGCAGTTTAGTTTATGCACACCTAAATATGTACTAAGATAGAAAAACATTCATGGGAAAGAAGGAAATATGATTGGGTATGGTGCGTAATGGCCTTCAACAGTATTTTTCAAGTTTTATATCTTTAAAAGGAAAACAACCTGAAGCACATATTGCAAAACCTTAAGATCTGACAAAACTAAGTGGTACACACATGAGTATTCATTATTCTCTATTACATTGTATTCTCTATTTTATAATTTTTAAAATAGTAAACTTTTTAAAATAGTAAACTGATTTTATTTTTTTTTAATATATGAAATTTATTGTCAAATTGGTTTCCATACAACACCCAGTGCTCATCCCAAAAGGTGCCCTCCTCAATACCCATCACCCACCCTCCCCTCCCTCCCACCCCCCATCAACCCTCAGTTTGTTCTCAGTTTTTAAGAGTCTCTTATGCTTTGGCTCTCTCCCGCTCTAACCTCTTTTTTTTTTTTTTTCCTTCCCCTCCCCCATGGGTTTCTGTTAAGTTTCTCAGGATCCACATAAGAGTGAAACCATATGGTATCTGTCTTTCTCTGTATGGCTTATTTCACTTAGCATCACACTCTCCAGTTAGTAAACTGATTTTAAAAATCAGGCCAAAAGTCATGTCTGCCTACTAGGATATGCAAATTAATATTTATATATTTTCTTGCCAGTAAAATTAATAGTAGATATAATTAATAGCAACTCCATTGGAGGACTTTCCATAGGGGAAAAAACCTGATAGCTTAACTGTATTACTTAGATATTATGATATTGTCATTAAATATTTTATTGTTCCAAATGAAAATAGGATATTTCTTTTTGAATATGCAAATTTTTACTTTTCTTCTCTAGCTGAATGCTAATTTTTTTGTTTTTTCCTTTGGGTTGGGGAAATTTCGAAAACATAATAATTGCTACCAAGGTCATTTCTCTTATTAAAGAATATATTTCCCAGTCACTCCTGAAGTTCTTTTCAGTAAGAGCGCTTTATCTATTATCCTATGTGATCTTATTTGATTGAAACCTGTGGGAATTTTTTTAGACATTTAAATTTACATCTCTTTAATCTATTTTATTTTCCTTTCATTCCAAAGGATCTCCAATACCTGACATCCTGCATATCCAAATTTCCAACTTCCATACAGATCTGAAGCTGCAGACATGGGATATCCAATGCTACTGACCCCTATGTCAGTAACAGCCAGGTTAATGATAATTGCATTTGTTGGAGTCCGAAGTTCCTTGTACTTAATGAAGATGCCCAGAACTATTATGTTGCTGAGAATACTTATCATACCTGAGAACACATACAAAAAAAAAATCACTTTTTTTAATTTGAGTGTTTAAAAGTAGTATCAAAATTAAATATTTAAGCCCCTTCAAATAGCAAATCCATTTTAATTCATTCATTTGAGGAGCTTCAACTGTTCTTAAAACTGTAATATCTTCACAGCCTTTTTGTGCAATAGAAATAATAAAATAACAAAGAATTTACCAATTGCATAAATAGCACTGAAGGCTGGTTAATCACTCTCCCCTTGAAATTGCTCCTTTATCTTTCATAATACCACCCCTGCTGATTTTTAAGATGTATGTATGACCATACTATCTCTTTTGGCAATCTAACTTCCTCCTCCTCCTTCCTGAGGCCTGAAGCTTTCTCTCTCTCAAGTTTCCTTTCTTGAGCCTCAACTATGATTCTGTCCTAACAGCTCTTCTGTCTCGCTCCAGCCTTGACCCATGCTCCAGTTCCATATCCCTTTTCCTTCAACTCATTGTCATTAAACATTTATTAGGGATCTATCATGTATAAGATCAGATGATTGTTCCAATATTTCTTGAAATTCATCATGTTCAAATCAAAGCATCCAACACACACACTCACTCACACACATCTGTAGAATGCACACTGTAAGGTTTGCCTATCCAAAAAGGAAGTCAAGCTGGCTTTTAAGTACATTGAGAAGCTTCACAGGTGATAACACGCTAGTCAAATTTCCACAAACTAGGATCTGATTCTTAGCCTTGCAGGTACCAAAACTCATTGTTGTCAATGCCCTGGAACAGGCTGGACTCAGGTAATAGATGACTTAACTTCATAATCAGAATGGCCGTGTATTAATATACAATAAGCAATATTGTTGAGTGGACCAGACACGTATGTTAGCCCAATTAACAACCTACATGCTGCAAAGGATGTGTAAATATCCCAGATGTGGGTCATACCAGGTCCTAACAGTGGGGATGGGGAAGTAGATTTTGGCTGAGAGAGGCTAGAGCCATTACCAGATTCCTGGGGGCTAAAAGAGGGGTAAGCAACAATACAGAGTTGTATTCACCACTATGAAGAGTACAACTGGTGCGCAGTCCCCAGCAATTCTAATGAGGGAAGGTTTTCAAGCACCAACACACAAAAGTATCAGCTGGGGAAGAACTTCTTGGCACCCTCATCCAAAACTTCCTTTTAGCATCCTGTCACGCTAAGCGTCCAGATTCCCATTCTTTCCCTTCCTTGCTGGGGCAGAATAAGCTTGCTACAACATAGAATTAATGTTTCTTCTCAGAACTTTCAAAACTCTCCACTGGCTGTAGGATAAAAGACCACATGTCTCAACCTGATATTCCAGTTTTTGTCTTAATTGGTTTTCACTTTCTTTAAGCAAATTTCCTCACTTGTCAAAACAAGCCCTCCATTGTAGTTATTTATCAAATACACAAGGCTTGTTGTAAATTTTGACTCCAATTTCTTCCACTTGGAACAACGTACTTTTTTCCTGTACCTATTCAATCAAATGCTACCTATCCTTCAAAGTTCTATTCAAGCCCAGTTCTGCCCTAGGGCCTTCCCCTACCTACAGTATACTCTCTTCTCTAAATTCCCAAAGTGCCTGCTTAGATTATATATTATTAATCTTATGTGATGATATATTCTTTAACGTTTATATATTCCTAGTCTTCCCATCTAGATTTCAGGCTCCTAACGACTCCTGTGTTCTATGAGTATGTGGCATATAGATTTATTTAATAAACAGACCACAACTAAAACTCATATTGTTTCATTTCTATTATTCCTGCAAAGCATAAGTAAGGCATAGTGATAGCAAATTTGATGATTCTTTGGCTCTATTTTTATTTTTTTAAGATTTAAAAAAAAATTTTTTTGTTTATTTACTTATTTTTGAGAGAGACAGAGTGTGAGCGGCGGAGGGGCAGAGGGAGAAGGAGACAGAATTTGAAGCAGGTTCTGGGCTCCAAGCTGTCAGCACAGAGCCCACCGTGGGGCTTGAACCCACGAACTGCAAGATCATGACCTGAGCCAAAGTTGGACGCTTAACCAACTGAACCACCCAATGCACCCCTTAAGATTTTATTTTTAAGTTATCTCTACACCCATCGTGGAGGTGGAACTCACAACCCTGAGATCAAAGGCAACATGCTGTGCCCAATGAGCCAGCTAAGGGCCCGCTCTTTGGCTCTCTTTTTTGCATCAAGTATTATAGCATGCATACAAGAAATACTCCAAAAAGTAATGAATCGAAGAATCTTTCTAAGCTAATTATAAATTTGATGTTTTAAAAGTTCAGATAAAACATAGTACAGTAAGTTGTTGCCTACCAAGTACACAGCCAGAATAGAGTTAACTGTACTTCTGGGGAGGTCTTAGATATAATGGGGGATATGCGGTAAACAAGTTGGCCCTTTATTTGCTCAGCAGCTATCTCAAGCTGTCTGCTCTATTTCTCAAACTGCGGATATTTTCTAAGGAGTAGATAATAATAGATCATTTAATAGTTCAGTCTACATTAATTCCCCCTTGGCTTCTGTGGCTTTCTTTCAATCTCTTTGGTAGATCTTACTTAATCTATATCTGGCCTTTATTTCTCCATCTCTACCTTATTAAATATGTGCATTGTCCAAGTTTCTGTACCAGACCCTTTCTTTTCACATTCAGTACATAATCTTGAGTGATTTCATACATATCCAAGTCTATATGCTGATCCTTTCCAGATCAATCTCATAAAATTCAAACCCACGTGTCCAGCTTTTTACTGGACATCTCTCAAACTGAACCCAGAGACTTTTCTCCTACTGCCTCAAACCTATTCCTCCCCAGGTGTTTTCCTATCTTGGTGAATAGCTTCACCATCTAACCAGGAACCCCAAACAGAAACCTTGTCATCTTTGATATTCCCTCTCCTTCTCCTTCAATTGCCACACCCAACCATCAATTCTAACTTTTGGCTCTTGAGTGTGTCTATTTCTTTCTATCCCCATTGCCACTTGTCCCTCCTCAGGATCCTTCTTAATCTTAATCACACAGGGGCCTCCCATGTGGACTCTTAGCTACTAATATATAGCACATTTCTAAAATGCAAGTGGAATTACATTATTCAATGACTCATCACCCTTATGACTTAGGTGATTCTTCATTACCTGGTACACAGCCTCCTCTGCAGCCTAATATCTCTTGCCCTTCACTTTACAATTCATTCGTAATGAATTTATTTCACATCTTTAATTTACCATGCCCTCTTGCCTCCCAGTCTTACCTGGATTAAGAGACAGTGCTCAAGTTGGTAAAAGTTTATAAGGGAAATATTAAATTGAAAATTAAAAACGAGGGGACCTGGGTGGCTCAGTCGGTTGTGCATCCAACTCTTGATTTCAGCTCAGGTTGTGATCTCATGGTTTATGGGTTCAAGCCCTGTGTTGGGCTCTGCACTGACAGCATGGAGCCTACTTGGGATTCTCTCTCACCCCTTCTCTCTCTGCTCCCCCCCACCATCCATGTGCACTTTCTCTCAAAATAATTTTTTTTTAAAAAAGAAAAAATTAAAAACAAAAAATCTAAATAAGTTCTTGGTAAAAGTAACAAATGAAATAAATGCTTTATTCTCATAGCTTTTTTGGTTTGGGTTTGGAAAGATGAGTAGGTTTTATTAAATTAGGGGACCTAAAGAACAATAAATCTTTCAACAGAAGCATGAAGAGGTTAGATATGCTCCCTTCAGTTTATCCGAAAACCACAACCAAATAACACATACTCATCGTATTCCTTAATAAAACTGACCCTTGGGGGCACCTTGGTGGCTCAAGCAGTTAATTGTCCAATACTTGATTTCAGCTCAGGTCATGATCTCACGGTTTGTGGGCTCAAGCCCTGCATTGGGCTCTACACTGACAGCCCGGAGCCTGTTTGGGATTCTCTCTCTCCCTCTCTCTGTCCCTCCTCAGCTCCCACGTGTGCTCTTCCTCTCTCTCTCTCAAAATAAATAAATGAATTTTAAAAATTTAAAATTTTAAAATTAAAAAAAAAATGACTTGAGGTTAGATGTGAGGGCTCTAGAACCAAAATGTCTGACTTCAAATCCTGGTGTAGCTACTTAGTACAGATTTGTGTGTTGGGCAAGTTACTTAAACACTTTGTATAAACAGGGAAGATAAAACTAAGTCACTGACTGGCTTAGTATAAGGATGAATTATTCTATACAAGTAATTATTTAGAATAGTGCAAAAATTCAAATAACAGTAGCGGTAGTTGGTGGTGGTGGTCATCTTTGTAGTTGTAGTAAGATTGCTATTATTGTTACTGCTATGAGCACAAGAACCAGAGAGAACAATTTCTTAACAAGAAATTGTCTTTGCATGCTATTGTTTGTAAACAGATCAAAAAAGATAGCTTTTCTGGATCATCTACAAAAAACTAACTAAACCAAAGGTTTGTATACCAAGTATTTCTATGTAATTGTGACGATTTTCTCTTTAATTAGCATATTGTTTTCTCATATTGTTTCAACCACAAAAAAGAAAAATCAAAAAGAAACTAGAACTTGTCCAGTCAGTACTTATCATACAGAGGTATTCAAATGAACAAGCTAGCATAGTACTAAAATTTACAAAAATTATCTGAGGAACCATAATTTCTAACACTAAAGTAATTGTGAATTATAGGGGAACTAAGCAATTATAAAGAATAAACTGAGTACCATAGGATTTTTTATACTTTTCGCTCCACTTTTGAATATATTTGAACGTTTTCAAACGTCAATACAAAAAATGATAACCCAAGGTACAGTTACTTCTAAAACTCATTACTGAGCATAGAGTTGAAAATGAAGTTACTGCTTAGTATAAAATTTATACAATTCAACCTATACCTAAAAAAGATGAGACAACTTCTATTGTCATTCCCCCACCCTTCTTTTTCAGTAAACACCTTTATCTTAATCCAATATACATCAATGACTGTGTGCGTGTGAGGAGAAAGAAACACATGTGTCCAACATCTACTGTATGTGTCGTTTAAGTCACTCAGTTTTACTCTTCACAACAATCATGACAAGTATCTTATTCTTAACCTGTTTTCAGATAAGAAAATGGAAAAACACAAAGCTGAGGGAATTTGCTCACTGTTGCATAGATACTAAAGGATGAAATCCAAAGTGCAAGAGTTTTCCAATACAGCATTCTGGGAATGAGCTGAATTTCCACCTTGTCTTCAACAACAATACAGTCTGCTCTCTTTTTTTACAACTTTCATTTTCTTTCCAGGACCTTAATTAGATTTCCAGGATCTTAATTAGATTCCACCACCAAAGAGAAGACGACACAGAGGATGTGTGAGAATAGTAAATGACCTAAAAATACTTTTTTGCCATGGTACACACTCTTCCCCAATAAAGCCTTAATTTGACAATGTAATAACCAAATATATGGATGATTATTAAAAAATTATTCATTTTATAGAAAACTTGTCTCAACCGCACTTCACCACTGTCACATTATTTATCAGGATTCAAAATAACTTATGGCATTAACCACCCTTAACAATGCCTTCATTTATCCTTCCATCCATGTTCTCTCACTCTACAGCCAGGAAACGGGGCAAGTAGTATCATCCCTATTGCCCACATGAGCACCCCAACTCAGAAAAGATAAGGGACTTGAAACATCTCTGATCCCATACTTTTTTCTACTGACTTATGCTGAAAAACTGTTTTTCTTCACCCATTTGAAAGAAAAATAACAGTTAATGGAGTAAACATCCATACCTGCTGTGATCAAGTAAGCTGCAACAATATTGTGTTCAGTCTGTGAAAAGACCGAGCCATCTTCATTTTTAGAGTCTGAACTGTTGTCTAAGTTATTCCTTAGCATTTTGGAGGGAAGAAGTTGAGACAGCCTTCATAATGAGCGTTCAATGATTATAAAATGTTTTAAGAGTCGATGAAGAAGAATTTTCAGAACCAATCATTTCTACTCAAAGACCTCAGAGAAGGGCCTTTTCATAGAGGCCCTCCCTTAACAAATTTAATTGGGCTAGTGAAAGGATTTTAATTCCCAGAACAAGGCAAAAGCTTATTAGCAAAATACAGAGAAATAACAAGCACCACGCATTTTAAACAATTTGGGCATCAGCTTAGTATCTAAGGAGATTATCAAGTGCACACATCCCATTCAAACAATAAACATACTCAAATATCAGTGTGGGAGCTGACTTAACTGATTGCAGCTGGAAATCAGTCCTGAAATTAAGAACCAGCTTTGGTCACCTAAAACTATTCAGGTTAAGGACCCTACTTTCTGTTGAGCTATTCGAGTTTTTCCATTTCAGTTTCTTTTTCCAGAACAATTTGAATAATCAGACATAAAGAAGTAGTCTCCCTCCATCCTTCCAAATCTCACTCCCCTAAAGGTAGTAGTAATATTTTTTGGTGTACATCTTCTCTAATATATATTCATACTAGGATTTGAGGTTTCTCCCACTTTTTTTTTCTTTTAAGCAAAAAGGGGGAGATATGCATATATAAAGTCATTCTGTAACATATTTTCCCCTAAAGCCAGATCATAAATTCCAGGTCAATAAACCTAAGTCTAACCTATTAATAGCTTATATTTCATAGCATTGATACAGTTTATTTTACAATCCACCTCACTTAATTTACCCTATGTTTTGGTATGCACAAGTAATTATCTGATAATAAAAGTCACAGAATATATCAGCAAAGTATCTGGATTCGGTCATTCATCTTAAGAAATACAGGGCAATTCTAATATTTTGGACTCTTGTTAACAACCCAAAAAGTAGGTTACAGAAATGGGTTATAATCTAGCATGAAAATTGTTAGAATAAAACATTCCTACCACTTCCCCCTCCCCATACTCTGTCATGTAATATTACTAAAATTTGATTCTTTGCAATATTTCTTTTAAATCAGTAACTTCAGACAAATGCTAGATGCACCAAAGTTAACAGTGTAAGCATATAATAGAACCACTAGAGGGCTATATTTACCCACTGAATTTAATTTTATAACTTGGAATGGCACAGCAGGAAAGGACCCAACATAATCCTTTGCCTTAATTCTCCCAGCTATGTAGAAAATGAAGGGCAGGTTGATCTGTCCCAGATCTTACAGGTACCCGTACTCAATTTTTATAAATGTAAACTAATTGCTCCAAAGAGTTATCCATACTCTGAGTGAATCTCGTCAGTATTCCAAGATCAAAATATTTTCCAATGACCCTAAAGCAATTAACACATAAGAGGAATTCTCCTTTTTAAAAAAAACTCTGGGTTATTGGGTTTTAAGGGTTGGCTTTGGGTTGCTTGTTTTTTGCATTCAGTATGCAGAATAAAACAAATTGAGCTTTCTTTGGTTCATAGGTTCATATTCATTTTCTTTTCTGTAAGGGATTATACCTAGTTTTGGCATCCGTTTAAATTTTATTTGTAAGAACTGAAGAAAAAACAATTCCGAATTTATCTGCTGTAGATAAAAGCTTTATAGTTTGAGTGTGGTAAGTACAAACTACTTTTTCATGCTTCATGACTGATGCAGAGAAGCTATACTGGGATGAGGCTTAGAATACTCCTATGTATCACTTATGTACAAAAGTGAAATGCAATAAAGGGTGCTAATGTTCTCATATACAAAAGGCAAAGATTTTGAAAAGAGGTGTTAATTATAAATAATGTTAAAGTACTGTTCTACTAACCTACTGTTTTAAACATTAGCTATATACAGGGCACCTGAGTGGCTCAGTCAGTTAAGTGTCCAACTTCAGCTGAGGTCATGATCTCATGGTTTGTGAGTTTGAGCCCCGCGTCGGGCTCTGTGCTGACAGCTCAGAGCCTGGAGCCTGCTTCGGATTCTGTGTCTCCTTCTCTCTCTGCCCCTCCCCAACTTGTGCTCGGTCTCTCTGCCTCTCAAAAATAAATAAATGTTAAAAAAAAATTTTAAAGATCAGTTACATATGTAAACAAATCATTTTTCTATCTGAAATCCACTGGGTCTAAGCTTACTTGTTCCTTTTAACTTCAAAGTTAGCTCTGGTTTAATAAACACAGCTCTATAAAGAAATAAAACACTTTATTTTAAAAATTCCAAGTATGCTTCAAATGAAAACTGTCCATTTATTAAGCACCCAGAGTTCCAAGCATTGTACAAAACATGAAAATACTTGCTCATACTCTTTTAGAGCAAAATTGCTTATTCTGCTGCACTCATTTTTGCATGGCGTTGACATTTCAGTTCCACTGTTGTAAGAGGACCAGTTCTTCAAGACTTGCTCAGGAAACAAGTTTCTGATCCATAGAAGTAGATCATGCAGGAAGTTTCTCTGTTAATGTTACACTTAATGTCCTCTTCCTGGTTAACATAAAATGAAAGTATTAAGTCTACAGAAAAATGAATTTTAATAAATAGGACTATATTCCAAATGTCAAGTTTCAACTCAGCATTAGCTCTTACACTGTTTAGCCAACCGATTTACCAAATTTAACTATCATTCATATTACATTTTATTTTCCCTTCAAAGGGGAAAGCAAGAAAGTGACATAAAATAAAGCTATATAATAGGCTACAGCCAAGAACACCATAGTGTTCTATATACTGGGGTAACAAATAAAACTGAACAGAAACTTTAAAGGGAAGATAATATCAACTTCAGAAATTCAGAGATTCAAAGACTTTTCTTCACACTCACCTCTGAAACCTCCACCTCCTCTTCCTCCTCTGAAACCTCCACCTCCTCTTCCTCCTCTGAAACCACCTAAAAACAGAGGAAATTTTAAGTTACCGTAGCCTATCCTACTCCCATCAGCCTAACACCTTAGATTACAACTTTCTAAGCAAGTATTCTGTTTTAATGAATTACAAAAGCTGGTTTCTTTAAAGTCCTATTTAGCCCTGCTGTTAAATGTAGGAATACCTCAACTTTTGCTCACAGTAATTACTTTTTTGATTGAACGAAGGCTTTTTATCCTAAGAACAAAAGGTAGCAGACAGGAATGGTTTCACTCTGGGGATACTATAATAAATACAATATTTAAAGTTAATTCAGCTGTATATGGAGCAGCACTGATTATCATGTTGAATAGAAAATTTAAACTTTTGAAGTATCCAACACATATTTGGCCTCCTGTTTGAGTCTCCATTTTTACTTCTTTTGGTTGCTAACTTTGTAAGGAATGATGAATCGTAAGAAGAGGAAAAACCAACATTTCTAAAATAATGGTATAAAAATATGGAAGTTTTAAGACAGATGAGTCAGTTTTTTCAATGTTACATACGAGATTGAATATAGAATGGGAATAAAGAGGAGCTTATTAGATTCTCAAATATATTTAAGAAAGACGTATTTTCAGATTTCTTAAAGAGATAACCTCCTAGCTATCTGGACCGAAAAAAAAGGACGTTTAGAGTGAAATAATTAAATTAAGAAAGGCAAAGGTGAAAACAGAATTCTCTCTACTTTCTGATTCAGTAATAGAAGATGTCCAACTAATTTTCAGCTCCCCTTCCTAAAGCCCACTTTGCCATCATCCTGTCACCCACCCACCACACCACTACTCCCAGATCTAGTCCTACTCAGTGCTGCACCCCACCTTATCCCCAGCCCTGTTCATCATCTAACCCTCATAATGATGAATGTTACAAAAGTTTTGGGAAATACATATATCAAAATGCTGAAATCCAAGCAATGAATTTATTGGTTAAGTCTTTGACATAACATCAGAAGATAGGGGTTTTATTTCTGGGACTGCCAACGGCTCAATTAGGGCAAATTAACTTTTGTTAGCCTCTCATTTCCTCATCCAAAATAAGGCTATCACCTAGCCTACAAGGCTCTGCTGAATATTACAGGAACATACATGCGTGTGAAAAGAATACGACAAGCTCTCAGCATAAATTCAACACCCAGTGATATTAATTATAAAACTAAAATTCAGTCAAGATAATCTTATACTTTATAAAATGTTCAACAAAACACGAATAACCCCACAGAGATAAAATCTCTCAAAATTATACTTTATTAGTTTTTGAAAAGTCATTGAAACTAAGCATTATTACTATGGCAACCTGCCAAGATTTGAAACTAGCTTATCTAAAAAAATAAACATAAGGGAGGTTTCCCTATATACAAAATTAAAGTGTACTGTGAGAACTGGCTGCAGCTGTGAAATCTCATTAGAAATTTCCCTCACAAGTAACTTACCACCTCTGCCACCTCTGCCACCTCCGCCTCTTCCTCCTCCTCGACCTCCCCTGCCACCACCTCTTGGAGGTCCCTTCTCACCGGGAGGCCGAGGTAAAAACCTCTGCAGTGGTAGCAGTTTATATGGGTCTATATAAAACTGGAAGTGTAACAGAAACGATTAATGTGATGATTTGGAAAGGAGTACAGTACAGTCATTAAGAACTACACACGACTCAAAACAACCTGGGTTGAAATCCCAACTCTATTAACTACTGTGTAGCCGTGGGCAAAGACTTAACTTGTTTGTGCCTTAGTTTTCTGACCTGTCAAATGAAGAGAATCAAGTGCCTACCCCACATAGTCTTGGTGAAGATCGAAAGAGTAATGTATAAAAGCACTTCAACTTTGCACACAATAAGCATTACATGTATAGAAATAAAAACCTAGACCAATTCAATCTCATTTCTCTTTAGAAACAGATGTCTTCCAAAAATTAACTACATTTTCACTCTACAGACTTGCCCTAAGAAAAATGAAAGCTTTTAAGACCTTAACATTAAAATTCAAAATAAAGCCCAGGCACACTCGCTATTTTAAGACTTTAATAAAGGATCAAATCAGTAACTATTTGCTGAACATACAAAGTAATAGAGAATATGCATAAACTAAACCCATCCATTACTTGGAATTAAAGAGGTTATTTTGCACAGTAATGAAACATAATGGGGTGTATCTCAATTTTACATAAAATATGCATAAGGAATTTCAAAATGATAAATGTATTACTTATAACAAGATGTCTGAATCCCTCTTTAGACCACCTTATCATTCTTCTTTCCTTCAGAGCCCATTCATTAAAAATAGTACCTAGCTCTGCACTGCCCGATATGGCAGCCACTAGCCACATGTGGCTATTTAATTAACAACTAAAAATTCAGTTCCTGAGTTACATTAGCCACATTTCAGGTGTATGATAGCTACAAATGGTTAGTGGCTGTTGTACTAGGCACGAGTTTTCATCACTACAGAAAATTCAATTGGGTGGCACTAGTCTAGAGATTATTATAATAACATAGGCTGGATAAGGAGGGCCCGAACCATAACAGTGGATCTAGAAATGGGGAGAGGTAGAATGTACCAATTTAGCATCTGATGATAAAAAATACTAAGCACTACATCTTCAAATAATACTGTGAGAAAAGGCAGGCATGGAGATCAAATTTAAATGGCTATCACAAGCAAATTCTTTTTTTCAGGTCACCAAATGAGAAGCAGGGCTGTCAGGCCCACCTGAATCAGTTCATTTCCCCGGGGATACTTGTCAGGTTTCTACAGCCAGTAGCAGCCCTATGCTAGCAACAGAACACTGTCCCCATCTCATCTCCTATTCGTATCAGGGTTCTGGGCCCACTCCACTGGTGCCATAACCTTTTGACCTCCCTGTTGCTAAATCCAAAGAACACTTTGAAGCAACATTTTGCCACAGTTGAGCACTTCCCACTGAAAACACTCTGTTCTTCTGACTTTGGTTGATAACCACTTTTATGAAACTCTCCTGATTTGCGTCCTCCATGTTTACTAGTGTGACTTCTCAGTCTCCAAGAGACATATAAATTTAGGAGGTACCCCAAAGCTGTTTTTCTCATTCTTTCTTCCCAGACTGTATCATATACTGTCTCTACAATGACAACTTTCCAATTCCGTCTCTAGTCCAGACTCTTCCCTCGAGCTCCTGTGTGAATATCTCACAAGTGCTTCAAACTCATTAAGTCTAAAACTGAATTCATCATCTTCCCCCTATTCCCTTCTTTTCCAGTGTTTCCTATTTTGGTACTGTGGTGACACTGTCCACAGAGATGTTGAAATCACACATCCGAAAGGTGGGGATATATTTTTTTAATTATTTATGTGCGCACTAGGGTGGGGCAGAGAGGAAGAGAATCCAAAGCAGGCTCCATTCTCAGCGCAGACCCCAATGTGGGGCTTGATCCCCCAACTCTGGGATCATGACCTGAGCCAACATCAAGAGTTGGATGCTCAAATGACTGAGACCCCCAGGTGTTCCAGGGTGGTGACATTTTTTAACTTCAACTGATCAATTACCAAGATCTATGGATGGCTACTTCCTCTATCTCTCATAAATCCATTCACTCTTCTCCATTTCTACTGTCACTACTACCCTAATCCAAAATGTTACCTCTTCTGGGACTAATGCAGCAGTCTCCGACTTGGCCCCTTCACATACAGTACTAACCGCTTTCCGGGATACTCTTTTATTTTGCCAGTGGTCTTTTTAAGTATAAACTTAATCATATTCATCCTAATATTTAAAAACAAAACTAAACCTAATGTCTAAACTCTTTCCCATAACCTGAAGGCATTAAGTAACCCAGCCACTGCTTACCTCTAGTCGCTCATAAATGTTCTATGCCCAAGCTATACTTTTGCCTTTTTCAGATCCTTAAATTGGCTTACTGTCTTAGAGACTCGCACTTACTGTTTTCTCTACTTGTAATGTGCTTTCTCCTCCTCTTTGACTAGCAGTGGTTCCAAACTACATCAAAATTATCTTAACTACATCAAAACTGTCCAGGAGCTTTCCTTTTTACAGTTGAATCCTGGTCCCTAACTAAGACTTACTAGCTCGGGGCGCCTGGGTGGCGCAGTCGGTTAAGCGTCCGACTTCAGCCAGGTCACGATCTCGCGGTCTGTGAGTTCGAGCCCCGCGTAGGGCTCTGGGCTGATGGCTCAGAGCCTGGAGCCTGTTTCCGATTCTGTGTCTCCCTCTCTCTCTGCCCCTCCCCCGTTTGTGCTCTGTCTCTCTCTGTCCCAAAAATAAATAAACGTTGAAAAAAAAAATACTTTAAAAAAAAAAAAAAAGGGGCGCCTGGGTGGCACAGTCGGTTAAGCGTCCGACTTCAGCCAGGTCACGATCTCGCGGTCTGTGAGTTCGAGCCCCGCGTCAGGCTCTGGGCTGATGGCTCAGAGCCTGGAGCCTGTTTCCGATTCTGTGTCTCCCTCTCTCTCTGCCCCTCCCCCGTTCATGCTCTGTCTCTCTCTGTCCCAAAAATAAATAAACGTTGAAAAAAAAAAAAAAAAAAAAAAGACTTACTAGCTCAAATTTCTAAGAGTGGAACCAAGAAATACGTGACCTTAAAAGCTCCCCCACATATTCTAATGAGCAACTAGGTTTGGGAATCACCCCTAGTCAACTTGAAGGTCTCAGCTTCTAGCTCACTTCCTCAGAAAGCCAACATACAAATTTGGTCCCAATGCTAGCATTTGCATAGTAATATGTATTTCTCCTTCACAGCATGTATCAAAATGTTACTGAAATTATTTGTGAAATCATTTAATATCTGACTTCTAATGTTTCATAATTTAATGTTTTAACTTAGAATGTCTGGTCCTCTAAGACGTCCAATAAAAGAGTTTTACATAAACTAACAAACGTACGCCAGCAGTTATAGAATTTGCTAATATAAGAATAATTTCTGAAAGCCTGTATTAATTACATTTTTTTTAAGTTTATTTATTTTGAAAGAGCACACGTGCGAGAGAGCAGGAGCAGGGACACAGAGAGAGGTAAAGAGAGAACTCCAAGTAGGATCTGCGCCATCAGCACAGAGCCTGATGCAGGGCTCAGAACTCACGCACCTGACACCGTGACCTGAGCCGAAATCAAGAGTCAGACACTTAACTCACTGAGCCGCCCAGGCGCCCCTTAAATAAATTACTTCTAAAGATCAGTAAGTTCAACGTCTAAAATACAGAACATCTCAATTTACGATATACTGGGGGAGTCTCAAGAGCTCTATGTAGCACTGTCCTAAGGAAGGTCATTCACTTATAAAACCACCGATCCTAGTTATAAGCTTGACTCACCTTCTGCAGTTTTTTAAACGAAGATGCCTTCATATTTTCTGACAATTTAACAGAAAAATACTATTAGTTATATTAAGGAACAATTAAGATCAAAGAAGGTAACCTTCTGAATTCATATGTAATTTTAATAACAAGTTTAGAATATATGGCAATATGTAGGCAAAGAAATGAGTTTCCAAAGAAGTTTTTGTTTCTAAAACTTCTAATTCCACACTCAAGGCAAAGTACCTTAATCCTGTAGCACTTATCCAAATGACAATCATTTCTAAAACCTTCCAAAAAGGAAGTCACTCTTATAGAGCCTTTCTTTTTAATATATGGAGATACATTCTCCTCTCTTGATTCTCCTTTATGGTCCAATCTTAGCAATACTCTGTCCAATTTAATGAAGCAAGAAGTTTAATTAAATCAATACTTAGCTCCAGAAAAAGCAAATGGTAACCCTTCAAAAAGATCATTGGGCCTTCTAATTAAAAAGGATACAAAATCTCTAAGTTGTCCAAATATTTCATCCACTTTACCAATTTGTTCTTTGTTCTCTAAATAAACTGGAGCATTGAAATAAGGCACCTTATTTTCGTCTGTAGTACATTTACAAACTATGTCATCTTCACAGGGATGCAGGAACTCTCCTAATACTGAAATAGGACAAAAAAATGTTAAAATATAAAACAGTCTCAAATGATATTGACCCAACATTATCTGGAAGCTTTCTTTTGGGTACCTGGGATTTCACTTTATCTGTTCTCCTCGGAGGCAAGAAAAAAAAAAAGAAAAAAGCCCTAACTGCACAACATATTAGCTTTGTGGCCTGGGGTAAGGCTCTTACATCTCTGTGTCAGTGTCCTCATCTTTAGTAAGGGGCTAATAACAGTACCAACATCTAATATATCGTACTGTGAGGAGTAAGTACAATGATAAATGCCAAGTACTTAGTACAGTAAGACCAAATAACCCCGAACAGATGTTTTATTATAATAACTATCATTACTAAGCACTATACTTACATTCTGCTGTCTCTTTTCTTCTCCCCAGTCCCTAACTGTAAATTAGTCTTTGTTCTTTTTTTTCCCTCCCCTTTTATAACTTCTCACTACCACCTCTTCACCAATGATGCTTCACTCTTTTTCAAGGAAGTGTGGAATCTCAAAAGAACTACCTTTATTTCTAACTGACTGTCACCCCAAACTAAAACACTCATCACATCCTGCAAAACCAACTCTTCATCCCTATCACCCAAGCTTAAAACCTGGAATCTTTTATTCCCAGTACTAGCCAAGTTCTACTGAATGTTTCCATTGAAATCTCTTCCATCAAACTGTTCCTTTTTTTTTTTTTTTCTCACTCCCACCATGGTCACAGTTCATCATGCATGGACTGTTGCAATAGCTTGTGTGCTAGGACCTGTGACTCTAGCCATTACCCTCTACAAACCATTTTGTACACTGATCCAACCTCATCTTTATATTAGACACTCTTCATCCTTTCTCTTCTTTGAGGTAGGCTTCTACTGTCAAATCTCTATCTCACTTTCCATAACTTCCATCCCACCTCATTGATAATTACTCCAAAATTACTCTAATTAGGTCCTTTATCTTGCGCCCCCCCCCCCCCCAGTCTCCCTTCCGAGCAATTTTTTTTCTCACTCCTCTTATTTATGAATAGTAATTGAGAGCAGGGGCTTTGGAGTCAGAAAACTTGGCTTTGTCTCTCAAACATATCACTTACTGATCACTTATTACCACGACTTTAGCAGACAAACTTAACTCTTAATCACAGTTTTCTTATCTGTAAAATGGGGAAAATAGGAGTAAGCACACAATATTACCTATTTAATAACCTCCTTTCAGCTCAAGCTCAAGTTCCACCTCCATGATACATTATAAGTGCTCTTTTGCTCTTGATCCCCCCTTAACATTCTACAGCACTATTATAACTCACTTTACAGCACTTCCACACCCCACTCCCCAAACAAGCAGTAACTTCCGTATGAGAGCTGCTAGAGCTATCTTTCAGCACGTCATTCCCAAAATTAAACCCACAACTTCCGCCCCCAAGTAGGGTAAGCTTTGAAACCGACATACAAACTACGTGTTCCGGAGGTCCTTGGTCTTGGCCTTTGTTAAACCCTCCGCGGCCACCTCCTCGTCCAAATCCTCCTCTGCCGCCACCACCACCTCTGAAATTACCGCCTCCACCTCGGAAGTGGTTGTTGCTGCCGCCGCGATTGAAGCCCCCACCTCGATTAAAGCCTCCACGACCTCCGCCTCGAAAAGACATGCTTACTATACCTGGCGAGAAAAACAGTGCGTACCTTTTGGTCACTGTGGCCTCAGGGTACACCAAGTAACCCCTCTAGCCCCTCTGAGCCACGGTCAGACCATAGAGGCGGACAATAATAAGAATAGCAACCTTGCCACCTCACCCACCGCCAAGCCGCCAGTGACAACCCGAAGGGTGAGGAATGTTACCTCCCCATAGCCTTACGCGCGCGGACCGACCACTCACCAGCCTCGTCGCCCACGCTTAGCACCTCCGCCCCCAGCGAGCAGCAAGGTGTTCACGCCGCAATCCCTTCACTCATCCCTCCCTCCCGCACCTGGGTTCCGCGTCCAGCCATTCTCCGCTCCTCCCGCTCCCTACCTCAACTCACCCACGCCACGTGCACCTCTGGCCCCGCCGCGCACACCCACCCGTCCACCACTTCCGTCGTACACCAGCCGCCTCGGCCACCGTACCAGCACAACGTGGGGACGTAGTGGGGGAAACAACAAGAAACTCGAACGGGTTTACAAAAACGCCAGTCACCGGCGGAACCCGCGCCGCTGTCACCTTTCCACAACAGCCTTCAGCGCTGGAGGAGCCGCAATACTATCTAACGTCAACCACTAGCTTACGGCATTCAGGTCCACTTTCGTACTGAGGAGCAGAGGAAATGACGTATAATGGTGGCGTCCTTTGAATTCAGACCTTGCCGGAAGTGCCGCCTCGGTGTTGCCCTGGGAGACGGTTGGCGTTGGTGATCCGCTCCCTCTCCCGGGGGTCCGGCGGTTAGAGGTGGCTGTGGACTCGCCGTGAGCCCTTGCTTCTCAGGCTGCAAAATGGCCTCCTCGTTCGTTACCCCACAGTTGTGAGGAGTTTTCAGCCGCGCTCTGGCCCGAGGTGGATCTGGTCGCGTCGAAACCCAGTGCGAGGGCTTCCTGTGTTTTTTTGAGCTCTTTTTTTTTTCTGGACCCTTGGAAATATGCACGATTGTGAGCTCGACTGGTCCATCCTTTTGTGCTAACTAGTCCGTCCTTTTGTGCTGTGGTTTCACTAAAGGAAGAAAAGATGCGTGTGTGTACTTTCCTTTTAAAATGTTTTTTTTTTTTCTTTAAAAACATTTTTATGTGATAAAAAGCCAAACCGTTATTTCTATCTTTTGCACCAAATAGTTTACTCGATTTGTCAAGTACGTTTTTTGTTTTTGTTTTTTGTCAAGTACGTTTTGAGCACCGACAGGCTGTACGCCATCAATACTACAAGCCCCTCTTTTTTAAGCCTTGATATCTAATTTCAGCTTCTGGTGAAATTTCTCTAACAAAGCTAGTGACCTCCTATTTGTTAAATTTGGTTGGTGTCTTTTACACCCGAATCTTTGGAGACCTTACTTTGGTATTGAACACAGTCGACTGCCTGCCTCTTTGAAAGGGTGGAGATTGGTACCTACTTCAGAGCGCTATTTTGATTCGGAAAGAACTTTGCAAACTTCACTATGGAAATACTAGGTAGGAATTATAATATGTTTTCTACAGTAATGTATAAGCTTCTTGAAAAAGCCCCTAACAGTCCTACATATAAAGGGAATTTGATAAATGTATTTTTTATTCAGATTTGGTAAATGTACTTTAAATTGTGTACATCATACAGAGGAGAGTTTTTCATAAATGCCCTGCTCTATTTTGCTTTGCTTCGTTTAGCATTTGCATTCAGTGTTTCCACCTCGATATAATCTACAAGAATTCGAAAGTCCAGCAGTAACAACAGGGAACTACAATATCCCCTCACATCCTGAGCATCTCTTTGGCCTCAAAATAAGCGCTTTCATGTTTAACTTTTCCATCTGTACTGCATGTAATGATATACTCACCTTACTAAAAGAGTTTACTCATGCCATAGCCATCCGCAAGACCCCCAGATAGCTCCCCATTTCCTTGAGCAACAAGTCTACAGTAAAATCTCCCCATTGACTAGGTCCTCTAGGTGATCAGTTTTATTCCCCTCCTGTGTTGCACACCATCCCTCTGCTTAATCGGACCAGCGTCGTTGCCTTGCTTCTCTTGGCTGTTGTCAAATACTTCCTGCTTAGAAAAGTTTACTTTTCCCATCCAGCAGAACAGACATTTTCTATCTTTTTTACCCTGGAGAACTCTTAAAATAATTTTCATGTCTCAGAAACCCCTGTATAAAAATGTTATAAAATGTGTGTGTGTGTGTGTGTGTGTGTGTGTGTGTGTATGTGTGGGTATGTATGTATGTGTATGTATATATATGCATATCTCTCACATGATCGGCAAGTTGTAGACATAATAATCCAATATTGTCAATACTCTTTTTTTAAACTCTGGTAAAATACATATAACAAACTTTACCATATTATTCATTTTTAAGTGTATAGTTCAGTGGTCTACATTGTTGTGCGTGCAAATCTGTTATTTTGAGTAGAGAAGGATGTTTTTCTCTGAATCTATTTACTTTGTCCAACCTATACTGTGTAATTCTCTTTTCGTTGCAAAGGATATCAATTCTGATACAAATTGAGGAGACTCCCATTTTTCCTTTAATTTAGTAAAGGTTGCAAACTGATTTTAGTGACTGTTAAACTCTTTATATAGGCCTCTTTTGGGGTAAAACTGTTATTTTTGAAATGAAAAAATAATGAAATTTACCTATTTAGTATGAAATCTTTTCTTGACTTTTCCTGTATATACCATCAATTCTGAGTTGGTCTTAAAACCAGGATACAGGGATTTCATTTTCAACTGAAATAGGATGACCTGGGGCACCTGGGTGGCTCAGTCGGTTAAGCGTCTGACTTCGGCTCAGGTCATGATCTCACAGTTCGTGAGTTCGAGCCCTGCATCAGGCTCTGTGCTGACAGCTCAGAGCCTGGAGCCTGTTTCAGATTCTGTGTCTCCCTCTCTCTCTGCCCCTCCCCTGCTCATGCTCTGTCTCTCTCTGTCTCAAAAATAAATAAACATTAAAAAAAATTAAAAAAAAAATAAAATAGGATGACCTTTGTCTTTGTTCTTAATGCTCATTAGATGAGATAAAGCTTGCTCACACAAGTAAGAAGTAGAAAAGTACAGTAAAATATTTATTACTTTCCTATGAATGGTAGGATGCTTTTCTTTTACAGAAATTCAGAACTTACAGAAAGGCAAATCAGTGAATTTCATCTTATGTTTATAATCATTAATTCACAAAATTCTTCCCCTTTCAAAATCAGGTGCTCAGCCTCAGAAGAAGGTTCAGAGAAAGGAGCCCTCATTCAGTCATAAACTTGTGTTGAAGTGGAGGGAAAACACTGTTTAGTTTTGTTCTATAGTTCCTCAAGGTGGTTTGGTCTCAACTTGAGAGTTGTTACTTCCTAAGTGCAAACAGCAGTCGAAACTTCAAGATTTCTTTTTGCCATGTGATTTTTCCAAAGATTCAATTTCTAGGGGCACCTGGTGGCTCTGTCAGTTAAGCGCCCAACGTCCCACTTCAGCTCAGGTCACGATCTCAGGGTTCACGAATTCAAGCCCTCGTTGGGCCCTCTGCTGGCAGCACAGAGCCCTCTCCAGATCCTTTGTCCCCCTTTCTGTGCTTCCCTGTGCTTGGGCTCTCTCTCTTTCTCAAAAATAAACATTAAAAAAAACTTCCTAAGTGCAAGCAGCAGTGGAAATTTCAAGATTTCTTTTTGCCATGTGATTTTTTTCAAAGATTCAATTTCCACTTAAAACCAAAAATCTTGTCACTTAAAATCAAGATATTTTCTCTAGGCTCTTGAATATATTCAATTAATTTAACTAGTTCATGCAATGAAAAAAATTAGTAGGCTAGTTTCTGCAACCATTCTTTTTTTTTTTTTTTTTTTTTTTTTAATTTACATCCAAGTTAGTTAGCATGTGGTGCCACAATGGTTTCAGGAGTAGATTCCTTCATGCCCCTTACCCATTTAGCCCATGCCCCCTCCTACAACCCCTCCAGGAAGCCTGTTTGTTCTTCAAATTTAAGAGTCTCTTATGTTCTGTCCCCCTCCCTGTTTTTATATTATTTTTGCTTCCCTTCTCTTGTGTTCATCTGTTTTGTATATTAAAGCCCTCATATGAGTGAAGTCATATGATATTGTTCTTTCTCCAACTAATTTCACTTTGCGTAATACCCTCCAGTTCCATCCACATAGTTGCAAATGGCAAGATTTCATTCTTTTTGATTGCTGAGTAATACTCCATTATATATATATATATATATATATATATATATATATATACCACATCTTCTTTATCCATTCATCTACCAATGGACAGTTGGGCTCTTTCCATACTTTGGCTATTGTTGATACTGCTGCTATAAACATTGGGATGCATGTGTCCCTTTGAAACACCATACCTATATCCCTTGGATAAATACCTAGTAGTGCAATTGGTGGATCATAGGGTAGTTCTATTTTTAATTTTTTAAGGAAAAATTAAAGGAGGAACCTCCGTACTGTTTTCCAGAGTGGCTGCACCAGTTTGCATTCCCACCAGCAGTGAAAAGAGATCCTCTTTCTCCACATCCTCGCCAACATCTGTTGTTGCCTGAGTGTTAATATTAGCCTTTCTGACAGGTGTGAGATGGTATCTCATTGTGGTTTTGATTTGTATTTCCCTGATGATGAGCCATGTGGAGTATTTTTTCATGTGTTGGTTGGCCATTTGGATGTCTTCTTTGGAGAAGTGTCTATTTATGCCTTTTGCCCATTTCTTCACTGGATTATTTGTTTTTTGAGCATTGAGTTTGGTAAGTTCTTTATAGATTTTGGATACTAACCCTTTATCTGATATGTGATTTGCAAATATCTTCTCCCATTCTGTCAGTTGCCTTTTAGTTTTACTGATGGTTTCCTTTGCTGTGCAGGAGCTTTTTATTTTGATGAGGTCCCAGTAGTTCATTTTTGCTTCTGTTTCCCTTGCCTCTGGAGACGTGTTGAGTAAGAAGTTGCTGCGGCCAAGATCAAAGAGGTTTTTGCGTGCTTTCTCCTTGAGGATTTTGATGTTACATTTAGGTCTTACGTTTAGGTCATCCATTTTGAGTTTATTTTTGTGTATGGTGCAAGAAAGTGGTCCAGGTTCATTCTTCTGCATGTCACTGTCCAGTTTTCCCAGCACCACTTGCTGAAGAGACTGTCTTTATTCCACTGGATATTCTTTCCTGCTTTGTCAAAGATTAGTTGGCCATACGTTTGTGGGTCCATTTCTGGGTTCTCTATTCTGTTCCATTGATCTGAGTGTGTGTGTGTGCCAGTACCATGCTGTCTTGATGATTACAGCTTTGTAATACAGCTTGATGTCTGGGATTGTGATGCCTCCTGCTTTGGTTTTCTTTTTCAAGATTGCTTTGGCTATTTGGGTTGCATACAAATTTTCTGGTTCCATACAAATTTTAGGATTATTTGTTCTAGCTCTGCGAAGAATGCTGGTGTTATTTTGATAGGTATTGCATTGAATATGTAGATTGCCTTGGGTAGTATTGACATTTTAACAATATTTGTTCTTCCTATCCAAGAGCATGGAATATGTTTCCATTTTTTTGTGTCTTTTTCAAAGAAAGGACAAGAACCACATGATCCTCTCAATAGATGCAGAGAAAGCATTTGACAAAATACAGCATCATTTATTGATAAAAACTCTCAAGAAAGTAGGGATAGAAGGATCATACCTCGAGATCATAAGAGCCATATATGAAAGACCCAAAGCTAATATCATCCTCAATGGGGAAAAACTGAAATCTTTCCCCCTAAGGTTAGCAACAAGACACGGATGTCCACTCTCACCACTGTTATTCAACATAGTATTGGCAGTCTTAGCCTCACCAGTCAGAAAACACAAAGAAATAAAAGGCACCCAAATCAACTAGGGGAGGTCAAACTTTCACTCTTTGCAGGTGACATGATACTCTATGTGGAAAACCCAAAAGATTCCACCAAAAAAACTGCTAGAACTGATTCATGAATTCAGCAAAGTTGCAGGATATAAAATCAATGACAGAAATCGGTTGCATTCCTATACACCAACAATGAAGCAACAGAAAGAGAAATTAAGGAATTGATCCCATTTACAATTGAACCAAATACCTTAAAATACCTAGGAATAAATCTAACCAAAGAGGTGAAAAATATGTACACTGAAAACTGTAGAAAGCTTATGAAAGAAATTGAAGAAGCCATTCTTGATCTTCAAAGCATTTGGCAAAACCTAACCTATTGTTTTCTTCAAAGTATTACTGCAGTTCACTTTTCAGCTCAAACATCTGTTTGAGAACCAAACATTAAGAACCAAAATGTGTTTCTCTTACTTTGTAACAAATTACCTCAACACTTAAAACAATAAACATTATCTTGCACAATCTCTGTAGGTCAGAAATTCAAGAGCAGCTCAGCTTGCTGGTTCTGGCTCAGTCTCTTACGGTTGCAGTGAAGATGTTGCTGGAGGCTGCTGTCACCTGGAGGCACAACTAGTGATGGAGAATGAATTTCTCAGGTGGCTCACTCATACACCTCGCAAGCTAATGCCTTCTATTGCCAGGAGGACTCAGTTCCTTACCACTGCATGGGCCTTTTACAGAGTGCTTTAAGTATTCTCATGACATGGCTGCTGGCTTCCCCCGAACAAATGATCTCCTAAGCCATAAGATTTTATGCATTGTGGCAGGAGATTTATGTTGTCTTTTTCCAGGTTTTCAGTTTCTTAAACATTCTTTAGTGAACTAGACCTTGATAAGTTTAGCCATTTCTGTTACATCATCCCAAATGTTTTTTCATTTCAGCTTGAAAACTTTCTGACACCCACACTTCTCTGGGAAGAAAGCAGTGTATTATGAATACACCAGGTTTTCTGTTTTTGTAAGAATGAACCCTCTTAGGGTGCAATGTTCAAATCGGTAGGGCACCTTCAGTGCAGATGCCAGTGCACTTCCTTCAAGAAGTACCTTTTGTTTTCAATATGAAGACAAAATTGTAAAGGTATCTGGGCCTTTGCTTGTTTAGGGTAGCATTTTATAGCAGAAACATTCTCTTGAATTTCACCACAATTTATGTATCTTACAAGTGATACCGTATGTTGAAATCTGTTAATCCATCATTCTGGAAGTTGCTTTTTGGTTTTTTATACCAAAAAATCTCTTCAACATTATGTGACATGTCACCAATTACATCAGTTCATCAAATTCTCATGTCTTATCCCAGCAATTTACTCTAGAATTGCAAGGTTCTTATCAACTGTGGACCTTTTTCCGTTTTTAGTCAGAAATTCTGCTACTTGCTTTCTGGACCTTTTTACTGAAGGTGACTTTTTTTCGTGTTTTTTTTTTTTTTTTTTTTTTTTTTTTTAATGTTTTACTCTGGGATTCCCAAGGCCATTTTAAATTATTTGCTCCTTTACTGTGATTTGTGGTTAAGTGTCTTTTCAGTTTTGCTGGAGCCATTGCTATATTTATAAATTATGATTCTTCAGTACTAATGTTATCAGAATTACCTAGACCTAGAATTCTCTTCTATCTCCCACTTCATCTTTAGAATCACCACATGGGACTTATGTCATGTTTATAAAACAGGTGCTAATAAAGTGTAAAACAAGCCAACTAAACAAAGATATCACAAAAGGAAATGAAATCTTTATAACTCACTTTTAATCTACAAGCTCCTTGTTTTACAATATTGACAAAATTACAAAGCAACAGGGAGGCATCTGATTTATAGCACTTACAAAGTGTTTCCTTAGATTTAAAAAAAATTTTTTTTTAATTTTTACTTTTTTTTGAGACTGAGAGAGACATAGTGTGAGCAGGGGAGGGGCTGTGAGAGAGAGGGAGACACAGAACCCAAAGCAGGCTCCAGGCTCTGAGCTGTCAGCACAGAGCCTGACACGGGGTTCAAACCCATGAACCGTGAGATTATGACCTCAGCTGAAGTCGGACACTCAACTGACTAAACCATCCAGGCACCCCACAAAGTCTTTACTTAGAATTTACTCCTTGATTTTTTATCATATCAGGAAAGTGTGTTTGCTTTTAGTTTTCTTTAGCTATGTGTAAGGGAAGGCTGGGGGAAGATAAGGAGATATGGCTCAAGAGGGAGAAGCTGCTGCCATCAACCTATCATTCCTCTCTCAATACAATTCAGCACTCAGGACTATCAACAGCATCCCATATCTCAGATCAAAAACAGAGTGAACTCAACCAAATGGACATAGTCATGCAGAGACTGCCATATAGGTGAACAACCTTCAGCAAAATTACTAACAGGGCTGCTTAATAACTATTCATTACTGCCAGTACTGGCATTGCATGGAGAATTCAAAAAAATTAAAAATTTTCCCCTTTCTTCTCTGGAACTTCTAGTAACTTCTCAGAACCCCTACTGGCATCTACAGAACCCCAACTGAGAAATCTATACTAGATTCTGAGTTCCTGAAGAGTGGACACTATGTCTTCTTTGTTTTGGTATCCTCAGCATTTAGCACATTGCCTATTAAAAAAAACAACAACGACAACAAACAAAAACTGATGCCTGGTAAGTATTTGCTGAACTGAACTCTATAATTTGAATCTTTTCCCATTCATTAAAATTGTGCTTGTCAACAAATGACTACAGAATGATGGGCAAAGAGATTATAAGAGTAATGGAGGAAAAAAAGAAAAAGGGTATAAGTAAGCGTAATTACAAGATCCAAGATCTAAGAGAACATACATCCATTTGTACTACTGAAAAGTTAGGAAATCTAATTAAAATACTTGGTAAGGAGATATTCTGAACAACAGAAGAGAAAGGGCTGAAAACCTTACATTGAAAAATAATTTTTTTTAATTTTTCTCTTTATTTTTATTTTTTATTTATTTTTTAAATCATTCATTGTCAAGTTAGCTAACATACAGTATATAGAGTGTAGTCTTGGCTTCAGGAATAGATTCCCATGATTCATCACTAACATATAACACCCAGTGCTCATCCCAATAAGTGCCCTCCTCAATGCCCATCTTCCATTTTCCCTGCACAGCACCCCCCCAATCCCTCAGTTTGTTCTCTACATTTAAGAGTCTTTTATGGTTTGCCTCCCTCTCTGTTTGTAACTTATTTTTCCTTCCCTTCCCTTCTCTTCCCCTATGGACTTCTGTTAAGTTTCTCAAATTACACATATTAGTGAAAACATATGGTATCTGTCTTTTTCTCACTAACTTATTTCACTTGGCATAATACCCTCCAGTTCCATCCACATTGTTGCATATGGCAAGATTTCATTCTTTTTCATTGCCAAGTAGTATTCCATTGTATATATAAACCACATCTTCTTTATCCATTCATCAGTTGATGGACATTTGGACTCTTTCCATAATTTAGCTATTGTTGATAGCACTGCTGTAAACATTGGGGTACATGTGCCCCTACAAATCAGCACTCCTGTATCCTTTGGATAAATTCCTAGTAGTGCTATTGCTGGGTCATAGGGTAATTCTATTTTTAATTTTTTGAGGAACCTCCACACTGTTTTCCAGGATGACTGCACCAGTTTGCATTCCCACCAACAGTGCAACAGGGTTCCCCTTTCTCCACATCTTCACCAACATCTGTTGTTTCCTGAGTTGTTAATTTTAGCTACTCTGACCAGTATGAGGTGGTATCTCAATGTGGTTTTGATTTGTATTTCCCTGATGATGAGCAATGTTGAGCATCTTTTCATATGTCTTTTAGCCATCTGTATGTCTTCTTTGGAAGTGTCCATTCATGTCTTCTGCCCATTTCTTCACTGGATTATTTGTTTTTTGGGTGTTGACCTTGGTCAGTTTTTTATAGATTTTGGATACTAACCCTTTATCTGATATGTCATTTGCAGATATCTTGTCCCATTCTGTTAGTTGCCTTTTAGTTTTACTGATCGTTTCCTTTGTTGTAAGATTTTTATCTTGATGCAGTCCCAATAGTTCATTTTTGGTTTTATTTCCCTTACCTTCGGAGACATATCATGTAAGAAGTTTCTGCTGCCAAGGTCAAAGAGGTTGTTGCCTGTTTTCTCCTCTAGGATTTTGATGGTTTCCTGTCTCATATTTAGGTCTTTCATGCATTTTGAGTTTGTTTTTGTGTAAGGTGTAAGAAAGTGGTCCAGTTTTATTCTTCTGTGTGTTGGTGTCTGGTTCTCCCAGCACCATTTGCTAAAGATGTCTTTTTTCCATTGGATATTCTTTCCTGCTTTGTTGAAGATTAGTTGGCCATACATTTGTGGCTCCCTTTCTGGGTTCTCTATTCTATTCCATTGGTCTATAAGTCTGTTTTTGTGCCAATACCATATCATCTTGATGATTACACCTTTGTAGCACAGGCTAAAGTCCGGGATTGTGATGCCTCCAGCTTTGGTTTTCTTTTTCAACATTACGTTGGCTATTCGGGGTCTTTTGTGGTTCCATACAAATTTTAGGATTGTTTGTTCTAACTCTCTGAAGAATTCTGGTGCTATTTCAAATGGGATTGCATTTAGTGTGTACATTGCTTTGGGGTGTATTGACATTTTAACAATATTTGTTCTTTGAGCATGGAATGTTTTTCCATTTCTTTGTGTCTTCTTCAGTTTCTTCACTAAGTTGTCTATAGTTTTCAGCATACAGATCTTTTATCTCTTTGCTTAGGTTTATTCCTACATATGTTATGGTTCTTGGTGCAATTGTAAATGGGATCGATTCCTTGATAACTCTTTCTGTTGCTTCATTATTGATGTATAGAAATGCAACCAATTTCTGTACATTGATTTTATATCCTACAACTTTGCTGAATTCATGTATCAGTTCTAGCAATGTTTTGGTGGAGTCTTTTGGGTTTTCCATGTAGAGTATCATGTCGTCTGCGAAAAGTGAAAGTTTGACTTCTTTGCCAATTTGGATGCCTTTTATTTCATTTTGTTGTCTGATTGCTGACGCTAGGACTTCTAACACTATGTTAAACAACAGTGGTGAGAGTGGACATCCCTGTCCTGTAAGAAAGCTCTCAGTATTTCCCCACTGAGGATATTAGCTGTGGGCCTTTTGTATATGGCTTTTATGATGATAAGTATGTTTCTTCTACCCCGACTTTCTTGAGGGTTTTTATTAAGAAAGATGCTGTATGTTGTCAAATGCTTTTTCTGTTTCTATTGACAGGATCATATGGTTCTTATTCTTTCTTCTATTAATGTTATGTATCACATTAATTGATTTGTGAATATTGAAACAGCCCTGCAGCCCAGGAATGAATCCCACTTGATCATGGTGAAAATTCTTTTAATATACTATTGAATTTGGTTTGCTAGTATCTTGTTGAGAATTTTTTCATCCATGTTCATCAGGGATATTAGCCTGTAATTTTCCTTTTTAGTGGGTCTTTGTCTGGTCTGGAAATCAAGGTAATTCTGGCTTCGTAGAATGAGTCCAGAAGCTTTCCTTCTCTTTCTATTTTTGGAACAGTTTGAGAAGAATCAGTATTAAGTTTGCTTTAAATGTCTGGTAGAATTTCCCTAGGAAGCCATCTGACCCAGGACTCTTATTTGTTGGGAGATTTTTGATAACCGATTCCATTTCTTCACTGGTTATGGGTCTGTTCAGTTTTCTATTTCTTCCCGTTTGAGTTTTGGTAGTGGGTGGATGTCTAGGAATTTGTCCATTTCTTCCAGGTTGTCTGGTTTGTTGGCATATAATTTTTCATAGTATTCTCTATTGTTTGTATTTCTGCGGTGTTTGTTTTGATCTCTCCTCTTTCATTTGTGATTGTATCTATTTGGGTTCTCTCTTCTTTTTGAAAAGCCTAGCTAGGGGTTTATCAATTTTGTTTATCCTTTCAAAAATCCAGCTCTTAGATTCATTGATCTGTTCTGCTGTTTCTTGAGATTCTGTATTGTTTATTTCTACTTTAATCTTTATTATTTTTCTTCTTCTGCTGGCTTTGGGCTTTCTTTGCTGCAGTGTTTTTGGTTCCTTTAGGTATGAGGTTAGACTGTATTTGGGATCTTTCTTGCTTCTTGAGATAGGCCTGGAGTGCAATGTATTTTCTTCATAGGACTGCATTTGCTGTATCCCAAAGGGTTTGGACTGTTGTGTTTTGATTTCCATTTGCTTCCATGTATTATTAATTTTTTTCTTTAATTTCCTGGTTGACCCATTCATTCTTTAGTAATATGTTATTTAACCTCCATGTATTTGGAGGCTTTCCAAATTTTTTCTTGTGGTTGATTTCAAGTTTTCATAGCATTGTGATCTGAAAATATGCATGGTATGATCTCAGTCCTTTTATATTTGTTGAGGGCTGTTTTGTGACCCAGTATGTGATCTATTTTGGAGAATGTTCCAGGTGCACTCGAGAAGAATGTGTATTCTGCTGCTTTTGGATAAAAAGTTCTGAATATATCTTCTAGGTCCATCTGGTCCAGTGTATCATTCAAAGCCATTGTTTCCTTATTGATTTTTCTGCCTAGATGATCTGTTCATTGTTGTAAGCTGAGTATTAAAGTCACCTACAAGTATAGTATTATTATCAATAAGTTTGCTTATGTTTGTGATTAATTGATTTATATATTTGGGTTCCCTCACGTTGGGGACATAAACATTTACAACTGTTAGCTCTTCTTAATGGATTGACCTGTTAATTATGACCCTTTCTTCATCTCTTGTTACAGTCTTTGGTTTAAAACCTAGTTTGTCTGATATAAGTATGGCTTCTACAGCTTTCTTTTGACATCCAGTAGCGTGACAGATGGTTCTCCATCCCTTTGCTTTCAATATGCAGGTGTCCTCAGGTCTAAAATGGGTCTCTTGTGGGCAGCATATAGATGGATCTTGGTTTTTTATCCAATATGATACCCTATGTCTTTTGATTGGAGCATTTAGTCCATTTACATTCAGAGTGATCATTGAAAGATATGGATTTAATGTCATTGTGTTATCTGTAAGTTTCATGCTTGTGGTGATGTCTCTGGTCCTTTCTAGCCTTTGCTGCTTCCCACTCACAAAGTCCCACTTAGGATCTCCTGCAGGGCTGGTTTAGTGGTGATGAATTCCTTCAGTTTTTGTTTGTTTGGGAAAACCTTTATCTCTCCTTCTATTCTGAATGGCAGGCTTGCTGGATAAAGGATTCTTGGCTGCATATTTTTCCTATTCATCACATTGAAAATTTCCTGCCACTCCTTTCTGGCCTGCCAAGTTTCAGTAGACAGGTCTGCTACTACCCTTATGTGTCTACCCTTGTAGGTTAAGGCCCGTTTATCCCCAACTGCTTTCAGAATTCTGTCTTTATCTTTGTATTTTGCCAGTTTCACTAGGATATGTTATGGTGTTGACCTGTTTTTATTGATTTTGAAGGGTGTTCTCTGTGCGTCCTGGACTTAGATGTCTGAATCTTTCCCCAGAATAGGGAAGTTCTCAGCTATAATTTTGGAACAAAATTTTAAAAGGACTTAGCCAAAGTTGACTTTAAATTGGAAACGTTAATATAAACTCATGGCTTTATTTTTTAAAACTTTTATTATTTAAATTTCAAACATAAAAGTTCAGAGAACAGTGTAATGAATCTCTATGTACGCATAATCCAGTTTCAACAATTAGCCAGACTTTTGCAAATCTTGTTTCATGTATTCCTTTATTATTATAAATTATATATAGAAATTATAAACTTATAGCTATTTATAAAACATTTGTTAAAAACAAATATTATTAATTTATAATTCTAAAATAATTTATGTTATTTTATTATTTTATAACTACAAATATATACAAAATATATATATTTCTTTTGGCTAGAGTATTTTGTGGTAAATCCCAGATAATTTTTATTTTTTTCAAATTCTTATTTAAATTCTAGCTAGTTAGCATATAGTGTAATATTTGTTTCAGGAGTAGAATTTAGTGATTCATCACTTACATATAACACCTAGCGCTTATCACAAGAGCCGTTCTTAATACCCATCACCCCTTTAGAGGACTTTTTATTTTTTATTTTTTTAATTTTTTTTTCAACGTTTATTTATTTTTGGGACAGAGAGAGACAGAGCATGAACGGGGGAGGGGCAGAGAGAGAGGGAGACACAGAATCGGAAACAGGCTCCAGGCTCTGAGCCATCAGCCCAGAGCCTGACGCGGGGCTCGAACTCACAGACCGCGAGATGGTGACCTGGCTGAAGTCGGACGCTTAACCGACTGCGCCACCCAGGCGCCCCTAGAGGACTTTTTAAACCTGAGCACAATACCATTTTCACACCTAACAAAAGTAATAATTCCTTAATATAGCTAATAAACGTCCATGTAGAATTTTCCCAAATTATTTCAAAATGTCTTTTAACAATTCCTTTGAGCAAGTGAAGATCCAAACTTTGCCTATGCATTATATTTGATTGAAATGTCTCTTAAGTCTCTTGTTCTTGATCAGTTTCTTCTCCCTATTTTTTTCATGGCTTTTATTTGTTGAAGAAACTGAGTCTTTTATCTTGTAGTATTTTCTAACCTCTTGGTAGTATAAACCATGTTTCTCTATTCTCTGTATTTCCTACAAATGGGTAGTTCATGGTAGTGAGATCTGGAGAATTGTTCAAGGTTCAATTTTTTTTTTTTTTTGCAAGAATATTTCCTAGAACACCACATGAGGAGGCACTTGACATTGGGTTGCCTCTCTTGACAATATTAAGATTGATCAGTGGGATCAGTGTATCAGCCTGAATTGTCTATTAGAAAGCTCCCTTTTAGCTTTTCACCTGATGGTTTTAGCAACTGTTGATGATCATCACCTAGATTTATTGGTTTATAAGAGGTTACAAAATGGTGACATGCTAATTTTATCATTCATTCCTCTGTAATTATTAGCTGAAATAAAGAACTTTCCCTCATTATTGTTTAATATTTATATTTATTTCAATCCTTTGTTATTATTGGTTTTTTAATGCTTAAATTGCTTCATCTTTGACTTGTGAGAGCCCCTTCATGTTGGGTCCTGTGTCTTTTAATACCACTCACTAGCCTCTAATACCTTTCTTGCTTTCTGACACAAGATGTCTCTATCTGACTTATCTTATACATTTCCTACCCCAGTCCTTTCTCCAAGGAGCCCTTGCTTCTTTTAGTGGGAAATAGTATGTAAAAAACACAATCTGGGCACTATGGGGGTGGTCATTACTTCTGGATTATCATGACTTCTAGGCCTTATCAGTGGACACAGATAGGAGGTATATATTTTTAGAAAGAAAAATCATGGTTTGTACTGATATTTTCAATTCAGAGTTAAGACTACAATGTTTTTGCTTTTTTAAATTTAGACTTGTGCCTCTTTTACCCTGAAATTATTATTACCCTGAAATTAACCTAATTATTTACTTGAGCCTGCAGATCTATGTGTGTGTGCATAAAATAGTTGTCAAGTAAGACTGCTGAATCTTAGCTAAGATTTTGTTTATATCAGTTTGCTAATATTTCATTTAGAATTTTTCACCTATGGTCATAAACGAGGTTGATGTGTTGCAGGGAGTATGGCCAGAGTCGCAAAAGATGAGTCCACAAACAAAATGCAGTTAAGTGAAGGTCCTCATACTCAAGTCAGAATGAGGCCCCACTCCAGAATGAAGCCTCTTTTTATTAGGATAATTGCTAAAGGCTACATGCATAAAGTCATCTAAGCAAGTATAGTAATCAACTTAATGGTTTTGCTTTTCAAGGTTGAATTTCGGGATGATTGTTTTTTATGATACTAGGAAGGGTCAGGTGTGAAGGAGGATCTGGCCCTGGACAGTGTTAATAGCTCTAGGCAGTCCTTGTTCCTTCCTGTGCAGCTGCTTTCAGCTGTGTAAACATGTCCTAAGGCCTTGCACCTTCTCAAGCCTTTTCCTTTTGAAGTCTTTTCCTTTGATAGTTCCTCCTGCATCTCCCACATCTCCCCCTTTTTCTTTCATTTGGCAAAGCTGGAGGGCAAAGACAGAGGCTTGTGAGGCATATTCGTGGCTTGTCATTTTCCTCTTCTCCAGACTAGGTATATGCCAAGTAATAAGACAAAGATTAATATAAAATACTGATTGCAGAAAAGCTTAACAGTTTTATATAATTCATTGGATTCAATTCTGAGATTCGTTTAGTTATCTCAGATAGAGAAGGAGCACCAGAAAGCATCTCAAGTTTATTTTTGAACGTTTCATAAATGTCCTTTTGCAATTGGGCTAGATCAGCGGAGGTATTACCTTGATTAAGAAGGTGTCGATGCACCAGGTCCCATGATATCTTGGATTGATTATATACATGGGGGGTGACACAAAAAGTGGTTATCTTCCAATCACATTGAAGCCTTACCTGTTATTGTAAACTAATCAATTGATCTCCTAGAAAAAGAACAGCATGTTGCAAGTCAGATAATTGGCTCTCTATTCAGTAAATCAGTCAGCCACTGGCTGTTCCACAGCCTTTCTGACTCTTGATGCCAGTTTTGTACAAAGTGGGTAGTTTGTATAGTCTAGTCTGGTGTAGTGCAAAACTGGCTGTGGCTGCTGTAGCTGTAATAGCTATAATCCCAAGTAGAGCAGTTACCAGTAAAGCTACAAACCATTGGGTGTGGTGTAAGACACGTTTCAGTATTTTATCTAAGAGAAACATTTCAGGGGAGTGTTGCTAAAACCGATCCATGATTACAGGCATCCAAACCCCATTTTGTGCCTTAAGGATGTATAAGCTTTGTTTTTCCTGGTTAAAAGACATAGTAGAATTAAGACAAGTATAAAAGGAGCAATTATGGCAAGTAAGAAGATGGTTATCAGGGTCCCAATGAGGCATACCCAACATAAACAGAAACAGAAACAGAAAAGGAAGTCTGACACATGCTTGAATTTTATGAGTCTCATTTAATCTAAAAGAGATGGAGAATTTATTTGAAACATTCATTAAGTAGCCTTTCCAAGCAGCCATGCCTCATAATCCAGTACCAGTTTTCCAAAGTTCTGAATGAACTGGCCCATCAGGTTAATGTGGACTGGGGGAGAGTCATCCCTCCTTCACGCCATACAGGGGGTTCAGATGTTATATCTGAAACAATGCCGTCTTGATATCGATGCCATTAGAGCTCTTTTTTAGAGTATTTGGTCTGAGCAGAGCCTACAGAGGCCCAATCAATGGGCCTCCTTTGGAAGTATTTAGAAGAACTCTACCAACCTCTCCTCTACAGAGCTCCCAATTAACCCATTCCTCAGGATTTATGTTTTTGTTAATTGACATTGAGGCAATTTAGGAGGGTGATTGTATGTAATTTTTTGACTTCTCATGGAGACTCCCTGTAGTAAGTACAATTTTTTTTGCTATCCATGCCTGTGAATGAAATGTAACACAGTGGTCGCCTGTTCCAAAGCATATAGGTGGCCCATCTGCACTTACAGAGTATTCAGGGATTACCTTTCTTGCTCTTGTTCAGTTTGGAAGGGTAGGTTAAGACTGGCTCCTTCCATGAACTCTATCATCATTGCTAATAGGAATATCCCAGACTAGGAGTGTTATGCTATCAAACATAGGTGTTTTAAGGAGATGAGCCCAATATGGACATTGAGCTTGGCCTGGACAAATGAGGGCAAGGAGTATAATCAGGCTTACACATATTGAATTTTTGTTAATGGCAGAAATCATGGCCATCAGATGCAAATTAAGGGTATATGCAGTATCATTCTGTTGTAAGAGAATGCTGGCCTGGTTAGACAGGCATTTAAGGCTTCCCCATGTTATGTTAGGGGCAAGGACTTGGCGTTTGTAGAGTAGCTTCAGGATGAGTCCATCAAGAGGCTTGTTCCATCTTGAAGAAGGGGGCCAGTGGCTGTTTACTCAGAGTCATTTTCTGGATGTTCTGGTTTACTGGAAGATATTCTGGGGGTCTCCATGATGCCATGGTAAGGCTTTACCAAAAGTGAAGGAACCCACAGAAGTCTGGAATCTGAAAGAACACAAGCATGTCCTTGACCCCAGGTGAGAAGTTTCATGGACCCAGGCCGTGTGGGCCCCCCTTCAGGTGTTTTGCATAGCACCATAGGGTGAGAGGGTTTATCTTATTTTGAAGAATGTCACTCAACTGCAGTTAGTCCTTGAGGATTAAGATTTAAAAAGTTAAGAGTAATCATAGCATGATCAAGAAGGAGCTGAGGTTGTAATGCAGACAGCCAGGGGAGCAACAGTCTACATTTATAATTTTTCCATAGGTCTTATCTCCCATCTTCTGTCATAATAAAGTCTGAAGATATCTGGATCATTTGGACTTCCTGTAAAACATCACATTGTTCCACTACATTGATGGCATTACCTTGATCAGATCAGGTAAGCAAGAGGTGGTGACCATGCTGAATGCCTTGATAAGACACATATGCTCCAGAGGGTGGGAGACAAGGCCTGTGCTTAGGAACTTGCCAGGATATCTTCTCTAAAGTAAAAGACAAATGATTTCATCTTGAACTGCCCTTCACAAAGAAGGCAGCACAAAACACAGGAATACTGCTCAGGCTGCCAGAGCAGGAAAGATTTCTGCAGTGATCTGGCAAACCCTATGGTGTTGGAAGTGTCAATGGTGGGGAAAAACATTGTGTAATGTTTGAGGAAGAACCAGTGAGAGAATTACAATAGAGGACCCTGGTGTTCTGGAGCAAGGCCATGCCATCTGCAGCAGAGAATTACACTCTTTTTGAGAAACGATTTGTGTACTACTGGACCCTGGTAAATGTGGAATTACTGAACATTGGACACTATGTCATCACATGACCAGAATGCCCATTATGAGCTGGGTTCTAACAGACCCACAAAGTGTAAGTTTGAGCAGGCCTAGCAAAAGTGTATTATAAAATGGAAGTGTCACATCCAGAACCAAATGCAAATAGGACCAAGGGCACAAGCAAACTGCATGAACTGGTAACTCGGATTTCCCCCTCCCTGCCTAATGCAAACTGTTGCACCCAAGCACCTCCCTCAGCTCATACCTATGGGTCTATATGGATTCCAGTATGACCAGGAGGAGGGAAAAATTTGTGTTTGGTTTACAGATGGGTTGGCTCAGTATGTAGGCACAAACTGAAAATAGACAGCAGCCACATGACAGCCATACTTAGGACTGGCTTTGAAAGACAGTGGTAAGGGAGTGTCCTCAACAATGGGCAGAGCTTCAGATGATATACCTGGTCACCCACTTTGTGTGACAAAATAAGTGGTCCAAAGCTAGACTGTATGTGGAATCACAGGTAATAGTGATTGCCTGGCCATCTTTTTTCCTAGAATAAAAAATATTCAAAGATTAAGAACAAGAAAATCTGGTGTGGAGATATGCGGATGTAGAAATGGGGGTGAAGTATAGAAATCTTTGTATCATATGTTAATACCCACTAGAGAACATCTGCCAGAGAAAAGGTACTTAATAACCAACAAAATGGCTCAACCAATTGGTATCAGCCAGTCTCAGACATCAGCCACCCCAATGCTAGCACAATGGGCACAAGAATAAAGTGGCCATTGTAACAGAGATGGAGGCTAGCCATGAGGCCAAATATCACGGACACGCTAAGATTTATTTAGCTGCTCCCATCAACAAATGTCCAATCTGACAGCAACAGAGACCAATGCTGAGTCCACAAGATGGCACAGTTCATCAAGGATTCCAACTAGCCCCTTGGTGGTAAACTGACTCAGTTGGTCCCTTCAATCTTTAAAGGGCCAGTGGTACATTGTCACAGGAGTAGACATATATTCCAGGTTGAGGATGTGCCTTTCCTGCCTACAGGGCCTCAGCTGAGATCATAATCCAAAGAATTTCAGAGTATTTAATCTTCCAACAAAGGATTCCATGTAACATCCTGTCAGACGAGGGGACCCACCTGACAGCAAAGGAAATGTGAGAGTGGGTCAGTGACCATGCAATTCACTGGCCACATCATCTACTGCACCACTTGGAAGCTGGCAGCTTTATGGAGCATTGGAGCAGCCTGCTGAACGCAGGACTGGGGTGATATTTAAAGGCAATACTAGAACTGGATGCCATCCTCCAGGAAGTAGTATATGCATTGAATCAAAGACCTTCATCTAGCATTGTATCCCCAATAGAAGATGGTGGTCTGGGAGCCAAGGAATGGAAGAAGAAATGACCACACTTACTGTCACTCCCAATAACCAACTGGGGGCTTTGTGCTTTCTGTCTCCACAGGTGTAGACTCTGCGGGGTTAGGGGTCTTGTTCCCCAAAGGAAGCATACTTTTGCCAAGAGGCACAGCAAGAATCCAATGAATTACTAGCTAAGTCTTCTTCCTGGTGCACATTGGGCTTCTTGTGTCAGGGACAAGACACAAGAAGTCACTATGTTGACAGAGGTAACTGTCTGGTATACAATGAGGGAAGGGAGGAATATGTATGGAACCACATGAGCTACTTGGGTGCCTCTTATGACAGTAAAAGGATAGAAACAGCAACTATGGTCTGAGAAGGAGATGGCAACCAGGGGCCCAGAACACTCCAGGAAGTTTGTGAGTCATGACATTAGGTAAACAACGGAGGCTGGCAGAGTTAGAAGCTCAGAGTGAAGGGAATCTAGAAAGGATAGGAAAGAGACAGAAGGTGAAGTATCATCAACTGCAGCCTCAAGATCAGGGCCAGGCTGTAGCTTTTCTGACCACCTCCCTCTTCTAAATTTTCCCTCAGGATGAAAGGCCTCCTATGATTTTGAAGAAGCTACTCTTGGAGCATATATGGTAACTAAGGGTGCAAAATGGTGGACTCTGAAAGACAGGGAGATGAGTTTTCTAGATACCACTTCATAGAAGGTTTTGCTGCCTAGCTGCGAAGAGTGTGATCAGCAGACACTTCTGATGACAACTAAATGTCAGATCCTTCAGGGTCTGCCTCAACTGCAGAGAACTGCCTCACCTAAGGGGATGGCTTTCCTGGACAGCCCACACCAGACGACTGAGCAAGGCAGGGTTTAGTGGTCTAGCCATTTCCACCTGACCCAGAGACAGTGACACAATCACTCCAGAGCTCTCCATGAGTTGACCAAGGCTTTGTTGAACCTGCATTGCAGTCCGACTTTTCTCTCTGCTCACTCCTGTTTCTCCTCTCTTCCTTTCACAGGAGTTAATTACTAATAAGCATCTTTGTACCTCAACCTCTGTCTCATGTCCGGTTCAGGAGAACCCTAACGTTTATTTCACAAATAGAAATGAATCCTGCACTATAGTTGGTGCTGGGGCAAGAATACTTGTTTTTAAAAGTTGTCTATGCTCAGAGAATATAATTTGATCATAGCATAACTAGTGCATGGCAAAGGAACTGTTTTGTTGAGGATTTTTAATGTATTCATCATAGCTTTCAATGTGATATACTTTTACTTCTCTCCTAGTCTTCAACCTTAAGGAAAAACACTGTAATTTTATTTTACCAAAAACATAAATTTTCTTCCAATGTAGTTTCTGTCTTCCCTCTAAAACAGAATTGAGGCATTGTCTAGTAACAAGGTGGGGAAATCAGTTTCCTCAACAGGAAACATAGTTTCTATTGGTCACCTCCCTCAGCTGTTTACTGAGAAGAATTTTTTTGATTTCAGTTACGGTAAAACTCTTTGGATTTTAGCCAAATTCCCTGAGTTCAAAAGTACAAAGCTCTTTAGGAGGCTTGCTCTTTTTAAATATTTTTTCAGAGGTTAAAAATTAAATTTCAAAAGACTATCCAGGGTAGAGAAGAGACCCTGAAAGCCTCCAACATGAAGCTTGCTCATGTTATTTTGTTATTTTTGTGCTTCTACAAAAGTTTTTGCAAGGTAAGTAACTCAATATTTTAGTAGATAAGCTATTTTAAGTAGATATTTTAAGTATTATAAAGATCTAAGAAAAATCTTAGAGATATTATTGACTTACAGATTACATAGTTCAGATACCAACTGTGCAGTATATAGTCAGTAACAAAGATTTTATGTTAATATCTTGATGAAAGAGCTTTAAGAAATTGCTTTCTTCATGTGCTCTTATCTGTGCATAGAAATTGAACTGAATGAGAACTTTACTAATATAGATCTGTAATTTACAGTAATCATATTAAATCAATAAATATTTACCAAACTCCTTCCACATGTAAGGTATAGTTCTGGGCAAATAGCATGTCTGGTCTCTTCCTTCAATAGCTCTTTGGTACAGTTGTAGAAAGATGGTTTAAAAATGACAATGAGGAAATAATAAGCAAGATTTAAATAACATTTGAACTGTTATTTAATACTTGAAACAGAAGGAACTGTTTCAAGACATTTAATTGCCATAAGTGTTACAAATATCATGTGCCAAGGGACTTTAATGAGAGGGAAAATCCTTTCCTGCTAAGAGGTCAGGAAGGGTTTATGGACCAAGTGAGATATGAGCTGGATTCATAATTCTGGATTAGATTTGATCAGTGAAGAGAAAGAGAGTGATTTCCACCCTTTTCACCCGGAAAAAGCAGCAAGTGCTAGGCTAGCAGGATAGCCAAGCACTAGTCTCCTCCAGATGAATAAATCCATTTGATTAGAGTGGAGACTTTGTAGGGAACTTGGGCAGTTAAAATTGATATGACAGACTGTAGCCAGGTTAGAAGGTCATCTATTAAGGTTAGATATGTTTAAGATATTTTAGACAATTAACTGATGATTGCCTACTTTAGTGATCAAAGCATTTTGGAACAGGATTGAATTACAAAAATTGTTTTGTCTTAATACCAGCTTAGAGAAGCAAATATTTAAAGAAAACTACCTAAGACCAGCCTTACATACTTTAGGTTTCTTGTAACTTCTAAAATATGTATGAAATGTTTGTAATAGAGAACAACTGGAAATTAAGTGTTCATTGATAAGAAATTGATTAAATGAATGCACATCTATAAATGAACTATCATGTAGCCATTAAAATGATGCATTTTATATTTATTGAAAAAAAGCCCTTACTGAAATCTTATTTTTGTTACAGAAGAAAATATATACACATATATGTATCTGTGTGTATGTGTACACACACATACAAATAAACGCATGTAGCTGCTGAAATAAATTGCAATTTAAAAGTTTCTGGAGGGTATATATCAAATAGATAACAGTTGGTATTTCCAAGTAATGAGATTACTGGTGATTTTTATTTTCTGTCTTATACATTTATTATGAATTTTAAGAATTCATTAATTCTGTTTTATTCATTATTCATTTTTTTAAATACCAAGTAAATGTGTTACTTTAGAATAAAGAAAAATATATATTTTTTTCAATATATGAAATTTATTGTCAAATTGGTTTCCATACAACACCCAGTGCTCATCCCAAAAGGTGCCCTCCTCAATATCCCTCACTCACCCTCCCCTCCCTCCCACGCCCCATCAACCCTCAGTTTGTTCTCAGTTTTTAAGAGTCTCTTATGCTTTGGCTCTCTCCCACTCTAAACTCTTTTTTTTTTTCCTTCCCCTCCCCATGGGTTTCTGTTAAGTTTCTCAGGATCCACATAGGAATGAAAACATATGGTATCTGTCTTTCTCTGTGTGGCTTATTTCACTTAGCATCACACTCTCCAGTTCCATCCACGTTGCTACAAAGGGCCATATTTTGTTCTTTCTCATTGCCATGTAGTACTCCATTGTGTATATAAACCACAATTTCTTTATCCATTCATCAGTTGATGGACATTTAGGCTCTTTCCATAATTTGGCTATTGTTGAGAGTGCTGCTATAAACATTGGGGTACAAGTGCCCCTATGCATCAGTACTCCTGTATCCCTTGGGTAAATTCCTAGCAGTGCTATTGCTGGGTCATAGGGTAGGTCTATTTTTAATTTTCTGAGGAACCTCCACGCTGTTTTCCAGAGTGGCTGCACCAGTTTGCATTCCCACCAACAGTGCAAGAGGGTTCCCGTTCCTCCACATCCTCTCCAGCATCCATAGTCTCCTGATTTGTTCATTTTGGCCACTCTGACTGGCATGAGGTGATATCTGAGTGTGGTTTTGATTTGTATTTCCCTGATAAGGAGTGATGTTGAGCATCTTTTCATGTGCCTGTTGGCCATCCGGATATCTTCTTTAGAGAAGTGTCTATTCATGTTTTCTGCCCATTTCTTCACTGGGTTATTTGTTTTTCGGGTGTGGAGTTTGGTGAGCTCTTTATAGATTTTGGATACTAGCCCTTTGTCCAATATGTCATTTGCAAATATCTTTTCCCATTCCGTTGGTTGCCTTTTAGTTTTGTTGGTTGTTTCCTTTGCTGTGCAGAAGCTTTTAATCTTCATAAGGTCCCAGTAGTTCATTTTTGCTTTTAATTCCCTTGCCTTTGGGGATGTGTCGAGTAAGAGATTGCTACGGCTGAGGTCAGAGAGGTTTTTTCCTGCTTTCTCCTCTAGGGTTTTGATGGTTTCCTGTCTCACATTCAGGTCCTTTATCCATTTTGAGTTTATTTTTGTGAATGGTGTGAGCAAGTGGTCTACTTTCAACCTTCTGCATGTTGCTGTCCAGTTCTCCCAGCACCATTTGTTAAAGAGACTGTCTTTTTTCCATTGGATGTTCTTTCCTGCTTTGTCAAAGATGAGCTGGCCATACACTTGTGGGTCTAGTTCTGGGGTTTCTATTCTATTCCATTGGTCTATGTGTCTGTTTTTGTGCCAATACCATGCTGTCTTGATGATGACAGCTTTGTAGTAGAGGCTAAAGTCTGGGATTGTGATGCCTCCTGCTTTGGTCTTCTTCTTCAAAATTACTTTGGCTATTCGGGGCCTTCTGTGGTTCCATATGAATTTTAGAATTGCTTGTTCTAGTTTCGAGAAGAATGCTGGTGCAATTTTGATTGGGATTGCATTGAATGTGTACATAGCTTTGGGTAGTATTGACATTTTGACAATATTTATTCTTCCAATCCATGAGCAGGGAATGTCTTTCCATTTCTTTATATCTTCTTCAATTACCTTCATAAGCTTTCTATAGTTTTCAGCATACAGATATTTTACATCTTTGGTTAGATTTATTCCTAGGTATTTTATGCTTCTTGGTGCATTTGTGAATGGGATCAGTTTCTTTATTTGTCTTTCTGTTGCTTCATTGTTAGTGTATAAGAATGCAACTGATTTCTGTACATTGATTTTGTATCCTGCAACTTTGCCGAATTCATGTATCAGTTCTAGAAGAAAAATATATTTTTGAGAAAATATTTCAGCCACATTTTTGATTCCAGGAACAAAAACAATAAAAAACAAAACAAAATAGTATTTTTCACTTACAGAAAGGGAAAGAGCTTCTTTTACTGAATAATCATCCAATAATAAAGTTTCCTTCTTTCCTTTAAAAAACAGCATTTTGAGAGGAATTGTCATATTTGTGAAAATTTCAGAACTTCTTAAAATATTAGTTTATGAAAGATAATGGAATGCTAAGAGATAACCATTTTTAAATGGAAGTTACCATAGAAACAACATAAATGTGTTGAAAGAAGTTTTAAAATGTACATCTGGGAGAAAGAAATTTTTGTTATTTTAAAAACTGGGACCAGATTTCTTTCTAAGGAATAAAAAGCCCCACTCCCTTTTATATCAAAACCCTGTACAGGGATTTTTTTTTCTTCCAAATTTTTATTTAAATTCAAGTTAACATATAATGTAGTATTGGTTTCAGGAGTGGAATTTAGTGATTCATCATTTATACTCACATCCAGTGCTCATCGCAACAAGCGCCCTCCTTGATGCCCATCACCCATTCACCCCATTCCCCCCACCCACCTCCTTCTAGCAACCGTCAGTTTGTTCTCTATAGTTAAGAGTCTCTTATGGTTTTACTCCCTCTCTGTTTTTATCTTACTTTTTCTTCCCTTCCCCTATGTTCATCTGTTTTGTTTCTTAAATTCCACATATGAGTAAAATCATATGGTATTTGCCTTTTTCTGACTGACTTATTTTACTTAGCATAATATACTCTAGTTCCATCCCTGTCATTGCAAATGGTAACATTTCATTCTTTTTGATGGCTGAGTAATATATATATATATGAATGTATATATTCCTATGTTGATATATACATCTATCTATCTATATACACACCACATCTTCTATATCCATTCATCAGTCAATGGACATTTGGGCTCTTTCCATAATTTGGCTATGATTGGTAGTGCTACTATAAACGTTAGGGTGCGTGTGCCCATTTGAATCAATGTTTTTGTATCCTTTGGATAAATACTGCAATTGCTGGGTCGTAGGATAGTTCTACTTTTAACTTTTTAAGGAAGCTGCATACTGTTTTCCAGAGTGTAAAACAATTTGCATTCCCATCAACAGTGTAAGAGGGTTCCCCTTTCTCTACATCCTCACCAACATCTGTTGTTTCCTGAGTTGTTAATTTTATCCCTTCTGACAGGTGTGAGATGGTAGGTATCTCATTGTAGTTTTGATTTGTATTTCCCTGATGATGAGTGATGTCGAGCATTTTTTCATGTGTCTGTTAGTCATCTGTATGTCTTCTTTGGTGTCAACCAAGAATTCTATATTGAACAAAACTATCCTTTAAAAATAAAGGGGAAATTAAGATATTTTCAGATAAACAAAAGCTGATGGAATTAATTTCTACTATACAAGAAATTCACTACAAGAAAAAGGGTTCTTCAGGCTGAACAAAAATACATTAGACAATAACTTGGAGTCATATAAAGAAATAAAGAACTTCAATAAAGATAACTATATAGGTAAATACAAAAGCAAGTGTAATTTTATTTTTTATTTGTAAATCTTCTTTTTACCTCACATTATTTAAAAGAAGAATATATAAAAATAATTATTAATCTATGTTAACGGGCATACAATGCATAAAGATGTAATGTGTGACCATAACAACATAAAGAGAGGATGGAACTGTATAAGAGCAGAGTTTTTATATGCCCTTGAAGCTAAGTTGGTATCAATTCAAACTAGATTGCTATATATTTAAGAGGTTAAGTATAATCTCCATGGCATCCACAAAAAAAGAAAGGTTAAAAAGATACAGAAAAGGAAATGATAAGAAAACCAAAACAATTCACTACAGAAAAATCAGCTAAACTCAAAAGAAGTCAGTGATGGAAGAAATAAATAACAACAAAGGTAGAATACATAGAGAAGAAAATCACAAAAATGGCAGAAGTGAGGCCTTCCTTAAAAACAATTTAAATGTGTGTTAAATTCTCCGATGAAAGGCAGAGATTGGCAGAATTTATTTTTTAGAAAACTAACCATGATCCAACTATATGCTGTCTACAAGAGACTCACTTTATATCCAAAGACATAAATAGATTGTAAGTGAAAGGGTGGAAAGCTATGTTAATGCAAAGAGTAACCAAAAGAGAACTAGAAGCGACCGCACTAATACCAGAAAAAAATTGACCTTAATTTTGTCTTGTTACAAGAGACAAAGAAGAACATTTAGATATTGATAAAAGAGACAGTTCAGTTAAAATATTTAATAATTGTAAACATAAACATACCAAACAGTAAAGCCCAAAATATATGAGACAATGACATAATTCAAGGGAAGAAGAGAATTCTATAATAATTGGAGACTTCTATATCCCACTTTCCATAATGGATAGAAAATCTAGACAAGATTAATAAGAAAATAGAGGATTTTAACAGCACTATAAATCATCCTGACCTAAGAACCAGACATATAGATCACCACACCCACCAAAAGCAGAATACACATTTTTCTCAAGTGTACATAAAACATTCTCCAGAATAGAACCATATGTTAGGCCACAGAACATGTCTCAATAAATTCAAAAATATTGAAATCATAAGAAATTGTTCCTCTAAAAATAATGGAATAAAGCTAGAAATCAGTAACGGAAGGAAAACTGGAAAATCCACAAATAGGTGGAAATAAAGTAATATACTCTTAAACAACCAGTAATCAAAGAAATCACAAATTAGAAAATACTTGTAGATAAACAAAGACAGAAATACAACATACCAAAACATGAGAAGTGGCAAATGCAATCTCGCAGTAAATACCTACATTAAAAAAGAACAAAGATCCATAATCAAACACCTAACCTTACACCTTAAAGAACCAGAAGAAGAGTAATCTAAAACCACAGCTAGGAGAAGGAAAGAAATAGTACAGATTAGAATAGAGAGTTTTTATCATGAACAGATTGAATTTTGTCAAATGCTTTGTATTTCTATAGTGTCAGTTTTTACTTCTCTCTCATCTGATTTTATTTATTTCTGTCTTCTATTTTTCTTGATAAGTCTGGCTAAAGGTTTACCAATTTTGTTTCACAAAGAACCGACTCTTGGTTTTATTGATTTTGTTTTTGTTTTTTTAGTCTCTATTTCATTTATTTCTGCTCTGACCTTTATTATTTCCTTCCTTCCACTAACTTTGGGCTTTGTTCCTTTTCTGGTTCCGTTAGGTATAGGGTTAGATTGTTTATTTGAGATTTTTCTTATTTCCTGAGGTAGGTCTGTATTGCTATAAATTTTCCTCTTAGAACCACTTTTGTTGCATCCCAAATATTTTGGGCCATTATGTTTTCATGTTCATTTGTCTCCATGTATTTTTTTATTTCCTATTTGATTTCTTCATTGACCCATTGGTTATTTAGTAGTATGTTGTTTAGCCTCTAAAAAAAAAAAGAATATAGATAGAAAAAATAAAGTATAGTAAGATAATAGAATTAATAGATCTTTGAAAAGATCAGCTAAATTGACACACCTTAGCTAGACTGATGGAAAAAAGGAAGATTCAAATAAAATCAGAAAGTGGGGACATTACTGCTGACCTTACAGAAATCAAAAGAATGATAAGAGAGTACTATGAACAATCATATGCCAACAAAGTAGATAACCTAAATGAGTGTACAGATTCCTAGAAACACACACATTACCAAAACTGACTCAAGAAAAAATAGTAAATCTGAACAGACATATAACAAGAGATTGAATCAGTAATTTTAAAAAAATCTCATCAAAGAAAGGTCCAGTATCAGATGGTTTCACTGATAAATTCTACTAAACATTTATAGAAGAATTAACTAACTTGACAATAAATTATTTTTAAAAAATAATAAAAATGCTAATAAAATTATTGGAATCAATTATAAAAAATAAATAATAAAACTTGGTGGCTTAAAAAAAATAAAGAAGAATTAACACTAATTCATCTCAAACTCTAACCCCAAAAGAGAAAAGGAGTGAATACTTACTAATTAATTCTGAGTCCAACATTACCCTGAAAACAAAGTCAAAGATACCACAAAAAAGGTACAAAGAAGAGAAAAAAGCTGCTTTCTTCACTGACCTCTCCCTCATATCAAATAATGCCCAGAGATTGCCAGTATTCTTCGTTCATTTGTGTAGATCCAGATTTCCATCCAGCATAATTTTCCTTCTGCTTAAAGGACTTTTTTTTTTAACTTTTCTTATAAGGTGGGTATGCTAGTGATTAATTCTTTCAGCTTTTGTGTCTGAAGAGGTTGTTTGCCTTAAAATTTTTAACGATATTTTTGCTAGGTATAGAATTATGTCAGTAGAGTCCACCTCTCTCAGGGATCACTACCCTTCTTTGCCTGATGTTCAGTATCTTGAAAATCATTGCTTTCTGTATTTTGTCCATTTCCTGATTGCTTTAGGCAGAAGGGTCAATCTGGTCCCTATTATTTAATCTTGACTGGAAACAGAAGAATTCCCATTTAATTTAATTTTAATTTACATAGCCACATTTGGCTAGTGACTCCTATATTAGATAGCACAGCTAGCAATTGCCAGGATTACTGAGATTGAGTTTTTAAATTGCAAATGTTAACTTCAAATATGCATATTTTTTAAAATATCAGCTCTGATAGAGGCAGTCTCATATACATTATACATTAGAATTGTTCAAGCTCATTTCGGGTACAGTTCCTGTCTCCAAACTCTGTGTTATCACATTTTTTTGAATGTAAATAGATTCAAAATAAACAGTGTTGTAACAATGAATTGTAAGGATGAAGAAACAAAAGTTGAGTTTTCAGTTTTGTCATTCTAATTGCCATTTGGAATTTGTGTGTGTGTGTGTGTGTGTTTTGTTTTTCCACAAAGAGAGAGAGGTGGGCAAGGGGCAGAGGGAGGGAGAGAATCCCAAGCATGCTCCACACTCAGCACAGAGCCCAACATAGGGTTCGATCCCATGACCAACTGAATCATCCAGGTGCCCCTGGAACTTTTGTTTTTAAAGCATAAAATAGTGGGGCACCTGTGTGGCTCAGTTTGTTGAGTGTCCAATTCTTGATTTTAGCTCAGGACATGAACTCACAGTTCATGGGTTCAAGCTCTGTGTGGGGCTCAGCACTGAGAGCATGGAGCCTGCTTGGGATTCTCTCCTCTCTCCCCCTCCTCTGCCCTTCCTCTCTCTCAAAATACATAAACATTTTTTAATAATATAAAGTGTAAAATAGTAAACTGGTGCAGACTGAAAGGTGAAATATTTTTGTTTGCCAAGTGCAAACAATAGTACAAAAAGACATATTTTACCAAATTTGAATAATATCTTTAAAGTTTATTTCTTCTGAAACAGAGACAGAGAGAGAGCAGAGGAGGGACAGAGACAGAGCTGGGAGCGGGGCTCAAACTTACCAACTGTGAGATCATGACCTGAGCCAAAATCAAGAGTTGGACACTTAATGGACTGACCCACCTAGGAGCCCTGAATAATATCTTTGAAATTAAATTTATTCTGGGGCTCCTGGGTGGCTCAGTCAATTGAGCATCTGACTCTAGATTTCAGCTCATGACATGATCCCCAGGTCATGGGTTCAAGCCCTGCGTCAGGCTCTGTGGTAAACATGGAGCCTATTAAAAAATAAATACATAAATAAAATTTTTTAAAAATAAAATGAAGGGTGTTTGGTGGCTCAGGCAGATAGATGTCTGACTTTGGCTCAGGTCATCATCTTGTGGTCTGTGAGTTCGAGCCCTGCATCAGGCTTTGTGCTGACAGCTCAGAGCCTGGAGCCTGCTTCAGATTCTGTCTCTCCCTCTCTCTCTGACCCTCCCTGCTTGAGTGTGTGTGTGCGTGTGCACACTCTCTTTTTCTGTCTCTCAGAAATAATAAATGAATAAGCTTTAAAAATAAATAAAATGAAATTCATTCTTATTGTCGATGTATTTAACTGCTATTAAATGGCAATATTATTTATTACTATTACAGGTATAGGTATAACTTTTTCCTTTTTCATTAAATAAATTAACGTACTCAAAAATATTTTTTTCCTTTGCAGTATTTTTTACTCTTTTTTTTTGTAAGCATGGCTTTATGTATGAATTTCAATGAAAGAAAATGTTTACTGTTTACATTTTTCTGCATAATTTATTGTTCATTTTTTCATGATTTTCACTCAAAATAATTTTATTGTGTAGGAGGTAGTGTTTAAAAAGTATCTGTTCTATGTGTCAAATATACTAGGCTTGCCATTTTTCAATAGACAATTTTTTGCAACTCCTATTCCAGACAAAGTGCTGGTTTCTTTAACATATAGAGTTCCTATAGAAAAACAAACAAGAAAAAAACCCAGTATACATCAGGAAAATATATGGTTAGTGCAAGAAGAAAGAAATAAAAACCTCTCAAGTTTGAGCATATTGAAAGATGTTCAGTCTCACTGAGGGAAAAAATGCAAATAAAACTGTACTCTGATAACATTTTTCTGTACCAAATTGGCAAAGATAAAAGTTTAGTAAGGTATATGTATGTAATCAAGATTATGGATAATAGACACTGTCATATATTAATGGTGGGAATGCAAATGACAACCTGTATAGAGAGAAATTAGGCAATACCTTCCAAAATTAAGACTGCTGAGGCACCTGGGTGGCTCAGCCAGTTAGGCTTCTGACTTTGGCTCAGGTCATGATCTCTCAGTTTGTGAGTCTGAGCCCTGCATCAGGCCAGCTCTGTGCTGACAGCTCAGAGCCTGGAGCCTGCTTTGGATTCTGAGTCTCCCTCTCTCTCTGTCCCTCCCCCACTCATTCTCTCTCTCTCTCTCTCTCTCTCTCTGTCTCTCAAAAATAAATAAACATTAAAAAAATTAAAACATTAAAAAGACTTTTTTTAATTGATTCAGCAATTTCACTCCCAGGTAACTATCGACAGATATACTTAGTATATGTGGTAAATAATGTGTATCATATAAAGATTATTACCACATTGGTTATAATAACAAAACATTAGAAACCATCTGTATTCCCTTCCAGGGGCTACTTACAAGGCCACTGGTTACAAATTACATTGGTATTAGGGGACAGAGTTAGAAAGTAAAATATGAGCTCATGTGTGGAAAGATTCACAAAGAACTTTTTTAAGTTTATTTATTTTGAGAGATACAGAGCATGAATAGGGGAGGGGCAGAGAGAGAGAAGGAGAGAGAGAATCCCAGGTAGGCTCTGCACTGTCAGCACAGAGCCCAATGGGGGTGGGGTGGGGGGCTTGAACTCAGGAAATCCCAAGATCATGACCTGAGCAAAAACCCAGAGTTGAACGATTAACCAACTGAGCCACCCAGGTGCCCCACGAAGGGCTATTAAATGAATGACTCTGAGGTGGGCCTGGGTAGGTTGAATGGATAAGGGAAAAAAGGAAACATACGTTTTACAGGCACTCTTTTGAACCTTTTTGTAATATTCATTTGTGCTTCCTATTTTTAAAAAATTAAAAATGAAAACAACAGGAGACTCAGCGGACTGCAGAGAGCTGAGCAGACACTACCTCTCCGCTAAAAATGATGTGGCCCCGGCGTCATCGCGGGGCGGGTAACCTGGCGAGGGCGGGCGGGACAGCTCCAGAGAGCAGAGAGGAGGCCGGGGTTTCTCCGAAGACCTGGCCCTGAGGATCCCTCACCGCGAGGAAGGACCATTGCTATGGAAACCAGAGCGTGGGGCGGCCCGGGATTGTGGCTCCCGGATGGTGGTGACCGGTCTTCTCTCTCCCCGAGACCCTCGCCCGCTTCGGGCAAGGTTGCTTCCTGAACGAACCTGCTCTCTCGCCCACGAGAGAAAGTTTCCCATGGCACAGCCTAGCAGAAAGATGCAGCCTTTGTGCTTCACTGGCCGCTGACCCGTTGGCCTGATGACAGCACCCCGCGTACCTTTCCGGTTCGGTTCTGGCAGCCATCGGTCAGCGGCCTCTCACAGATCACCAGCAGCCTATACATCAGCAATGGGGTGGCTGCCAACAACAAGCTCATGGTCTCCAGCAACCGGATCACCAGGTCATCAACGTCCCGGTAGAAATGAACACTTTGAATGAGAACATCCAGTATGTACAGGTGCCGGTGGCTGACGCACCCATCTCACGTCTCTGTGACTTCTTTGACCCCACTGCTGACCACATCCACAGTGTGGCAATGAAGCAGGGCCGCACGCTGCTGTGCTGCGCTGCTGGCGTGAGCGCTCAGCTGCCCTCTGCCTTGCCTACCTCATGAAGTACCATGCCATGTCCCTGCTGGACGCCCACACGTGGACCAAGTCATGCCGGCCCATCATCCGACCCAACAATGGCTTTTGGGAGCAGCTCATCCACTATGAGTTCCAGCTGTTTGGCAAGAACTCCATGCACATGGTCAGCTCCCCTATGGGAGTGATCCCTGACATCTACCAGAAGGGGGTCCGTTTGATGATTCCACTTTGAGCCATCTCACCAGCCTCTGTGCCCAGGTCAAAGGTGCAGATCTGCTGTTGACCAAGATCTGAACTTAAACGTTCTACTGTTGTTACAGAAAAAACAGATGATGCCTTTTATAAGGACCAGAAAAAAAAAGGAAAGGTGCTGTAGCTTTTAACCTTATTATCCATATCTTCAAAGATTAAAGTCACTAACTGTACGATGGTGCAGGTAAGTTTCCTACCCTGTGAGTGACAGGTCATGGCTGCTGGCCAGATGGGAGAGAGAGGCAAGTGCCCAGGTCAAATGGACCAGTGCCTAAAGCATATGGCAAGCTTGGAACCCTGCTGCTCTCCCGCAGACCGACCAACCCACAAACAAGTCAGCCACCATTCCACTTCACTCTTTCAAACCCAAAGCCAGAGCCTTAAGCATCATGGCGCCTCCTGTGCCACTCACAGTCAGTGCCAACCTACTAGATAAGTGGCCTTCAGGAGCCCTGGGGGCCCAGGCCAACCCTGCTTCTACCTTCAGCCACAGGGACCCAACTCTGGTTTTCTGAGTTGGATTTACACATGACATAGTTTTCAAAGAAAGCATTCCATTGTATAAAATTTACGAAAAAAAATTTTTGAGTGCTATTGTAGGTGGCAAGGTCTCAGAGTACCCATGGCAGTCCCCCGCCAGCCTTTGAAGGTGGCATTAGTTTCCTTCTTAGAGGCACACGTGGAGAGAAGGCCTGGCATCAGGCTTCAGGGGTTCCTCTTGTAGGTCTTGATTTGGAAGGCCAGAGCTGCAGACTGGAACCTAGCCTTGTCACCTCCTCCCCATATGATCTGGGACCTCTTGGAGCCTCAGCTTTCTCATCTGTCCAAGCAATGACAGCCCTTTTCTCACAGCATTGTCATGAAGATTCAGCAATTCCTTAACATGGTGCCTGACACACGGTCAGGGCTTAGGGTAGCAACTCTAGGCATGAATGATGCTTTGGCCCTGCTGGTCCCGGTTAGCACGGTCATCCTCACAATTCCCCCATCTTTGCATAACCCTTTACTGTTTACAAAATGCTCTTCCAAAAAGGTCCTCCTGTGTGGAAAAAAAAAAAAAAAAAAGGTTTAAGTCCCTTCACACCCTACTTCAGGAGAGGCCTAGCTTCTTAGCCTTTTCAGAGTTCCCATTGCATTTAATCCATGTGTGCCCTGGGGGTCCTAAAGCAAGGAGCACTCTTCCAGGTTCCCCACAAAGGCCTTGTTTAGATTGCTTACCACTAAAGCCAGTGCCCTGGTCTGGCTAACCACCTGGATCTATGAGGGCACATGCCAAAAGGACAAATGAGTGGGCCCAACCTATAGACCCTGAAATCCGAGATGGTTCAAACCTCCCAAGGACCTGAGGATCTGACTCAAGACCAGCGATTCTAATCCAGAGGTTTTCAAATGAACAATATAGGAGACAGACAAAAGCACAACTTCTCTGTGGGTCCACCAGTGGAAGCCAAATGCCTTCTTCCAAACCAACCCCACCCCAACTTCCATGACGGGCTTGCCCAAGGGTACAATTTTAGAGTGTGGGGGAGAAGGAAAATCACTGCTGTAGACTGACTTCTTGTTTTACAGGCAAATAAACAGACCCACAAACACCAGGGCTGGTGTGGCAGAGCCCGCACACAGCAGACTTTCTGGAAGAAACCCAGGTGGAAAACTTCTATAGCCTTTTTAAAAAGAATTTGATTGGGACATGTTTTATCTTCATTTTTAAAAACTTTGAATTAATATACCATAAAATCAACTTTTTTTGTATGTGTAGTTCTGTTTTAACACATTTGTGTAACTACCTCTGCAGTTAGAACACAGCAGTTCCGTCACCCAAAAAATTCTCTGATGCCACCTCTTTGTTGTCAAACCTTTGCTCCACCCAAGCCTCTGGCACACACCAATCTGTTCTCCATTCCTGAAGATTTCCTGTGCTGGAATGTCACATCCATAGCATCATACAGGATGTAATCTCTAGAGACTGGCTTCTTTCAGTATGTCTTTGAGATTCATTCAGGTTGTTTTTCATAGCTAAGTAGTGTTCCAATGTGCAGATGTACCACAGTTTGTTTTAACTTTCACCCATTGAAGGATATTTGGGTTGTTTCCATTTTGGGGTGATTTTGAATAAAACTGCTACAAATATTAAAAAAAAAAAATGAAAACAACAACATTTCAGCCATCTTACCTTCATAATAAAAAACAAGACCAAGAAACAAGGCCAATGATTTTTTTTAATTTCTGAGGCAAAAATAATGGAATTGACCCAAAGTAATATTTCCAATTTTTTAAGGAGAATAGGGTGTAAGTGCCCAGCGTACCTGCACACATCATATAACCATTTTCCTACCATTTCCAATAACATCCAGATGGCCATGAAAAAATGTTCCACATCACTTATCATCAGGGAAATACAAATCAAAACCACAATGAGATACCACCTCACACCTGTCAGAATGGCTAACGTTAACTCAGGCAACAACAGATGTTGGCAAGGATGCGGAGAAAGAGGATCTCTTTTCACTGCTGGTGGGAATGCAAACTGGTGCAGCCACTCTGGAAAACAGTATGGAAGTTCCTCAAAAAATTAAAAATAGAACTACCCTACGACCCAGCAATTGCACTACTAGGTATTTATCCAAGGGATACAAGTATGGTGTTTCGAAGGGACACATGCATCCCAATGTTTATAGCAGCACTATCAACAATAGCCAAAGTATGGAAAGGGCCCAAATGTCCATTAGTGGATGAATGGATAAAGAAGATGCGGTATACATATACAATGGAGTATTACTCAGCAATCAAAAAGAATGAAATCTTGCCATTTGCAACTACATGGATGGAACTGGAGGGTATTATGCTAAGCAAAATTAGTCAGTCAGAATAAGACAAATATCATATGACTTCACTCATATGAGGACATTAAGACACAGAGCAGATGAACACAAGGGAAGGGAAGCAAAAATAATATAAAAACAGGGAGGGGGACAAAAACATAAGAGGCTCTTAAATATGGAGAACAGAGGGTTACTGGAGGGGTTTTGGGAGGGGGGATGGGCTAAATGGGTATGGGGTATTAAGGAATCTACCCATGGAATCATTGTGGCATCATATGCTAACTAACTTGGATGTAAATTTAAAAACTTTAATAAAAAAACAAATAAGAACAAAAAATAATAAAATTCAAATTCTTTATGTGAATTAAACAATTCATCATTATTTATAAATAGAGAAACATTACTTTTTTATCTGTATAGAATGGCTATAGTTAAGGATCTGGTTGTTGGGTGTCAGAGCATGGCTTTGTATCAGAAACAGGTATGATACAAGATAGGCAGATCCAAGGAGAGAAAACAATTGTAGGAAAAAAATTGCTAGTGGAAAGCACGATGAGAAGGAACTAAAACTATAGGGGTCTTAAAACTCTTCCAGTGGAAAGACTTCCCATATATTTGATAATTTCAGGATATAAGCTGTTTATTTACTTCTGGAAGAAAGACAAAATTCTATATTGTTTACTGTTTTTGAAGCTTTTCCATTTTTAACCTCAATGCTTTCCAGGAAAATGATTATTGTACCAGTTTCTTAATGCCATAATAATAAAATCACCACAAAATCTCAGTGGCATAAAACTTTACTTAGTATGCTAGTCTGCATGTTGGTTGGCAATCAACTGATCTAAGCTGAGCTCAACTAGAGTGGTTCTTCTTTGCTAGTCTGGCCATGTTCTTCTCATAGCTATGGCAAAGAAGCAAAGGACAAACCCAACGGGACAAAAAGTTTCCAATCTGTTGTAACACATCTGCTGACTTCCTGTTAAACAAAAGCAAGTTACTCTGGGCCAGACCCAGAGTCTAGAGTTAGGAAAATACACACTGCCCCCAGTGAGAAACACGACAAAGGACTTGGGTGAAGGGAGGTTAGAACTGGGGCCACTTGCAATCTACTACAATTACCATCATATTTGCATTTGTATAAGGTCTTAAATGTTTATTTGTGATTTCCCTGGTATTTATTTTTATTGGATCCTTAGAACAGCTCTGTGGGGATATTTTTATTTTCCACATTTTATAGAAGAGCAGAATCAGAAAGGTAAAGTCACTTACCTAAGCACACAAGCTACTTAAGCAGTAGAAGGGGGAAGTGGTGGCCTTTTCTGTGCTTTGTCATAGTTGATCATTCTTTTTCTTTTGTTTGTAGGATACAGATGAAAATCAAGAACAATGGACAAAGAAACCACAGGTAAAGCTATACAGCTGTATACTGGGGTGAATAGGAGATTGTTTCTTGTTTTCTAACTACCAATCATCTGTCTCAAATTGTTTCATTGTAGTCCTGCCTAGAATAAAAAGACAAAATTTCCATCAAAATAATTGCTGCATCATTACAAATACCAAGGAAAGGGCGAAAAGAAAACAAAACAAAAACAAACCCATAGACACAAAAAAGCAACAGTAACTGAAGGAGTTGAGTCATGATTTGAAGATGAATAGGCTAGAGTCATAACTGCTACAAATTGTTGAACATGTGCTTCTAGTATATGTGAATATATTTTATAAATAATAAATACACTGCTATATAAATAATGCACCTTAAAACACAATTTTAAGCACATAGATAGTATTTTAATAACTTTCATCAATCTTTGATGGGATAATGTCATTAAATATACTTTATTATTTTTAAAAATTTTCATTTGATTTAGTGGCATATTAACTGGAAAAAATACTTCACAAAGAGCAACATACAATAAACACATAGGGAGAGGTTCATAATGATACTAGATAGAAATTTATATTTCAAATACTCTTTTTAATTCTACTCATTGGAGGGTAGGGCTGACTTCTTGTCATAGCTAATTAATTTTTCATTGTTTTTAACCCCATGATGTGGCTGATGAACAGCCTCTACTGGGGTTAGAAGTATGACTCTGCTATGTGTTTTTCCATTGGTGTTGAATTTGGGCATTATTTTCAATCCAGCATTCATTTCACTACATGAATCTTTAAGCCATTTGTCCATTATTCCTTTAGCTAAAACTAGATCATATCATCTAGTTTCCTTAAGCACATGTATATGATCCTCTTAGAACAAAAACCCTCTCTTGATTCAATATCCTCTTCCAATTATCTCCCCATTTCTCTTTGCCCCTCTGTATCTAAAGTCTCAAAATTTTGCTGTGCTCAGTTTCTCTTTTCCCATTATTTCTTGAACCCAGTCAGGCTTGAGTTTCCACCATTCCACCAAAATTACATTTTTCAAGGTCACCATTTAACTAGAGAAGCATTAGACACAGCAGCTGATCACTCCTTTCTTCTCTTTGCCTCTGTGCCAGCATTTTCTATTTATTTGTCTTTTACTTCACTGGCCACATCTTCTCATCTCTGTTACTAATTCTTCATTCTCTGCCCAATTTCTAAATATTGGAAGGCTCACACCCTCCAGTGGTTTTATTTTTCATTCAGAGAAAAAGCCAAAGTCTTCACAGTAACTTATAAGGTCCTATGTGATCAGTTATCCATCCCATCAACTCTCTGACCTCATCTTCTCCTGTTCTCTCTCCAGTCACTTACATCCCTCCAGCCACACCAGTTCTCTAGACCAAGAGCACATCACATTTGCTTCTCCCCTACAGATTTTGCCCTGGCTCGTTCCTCTGACCATGACATCTCACATCTAGATACTTGCATGAATTGCACACTCACCTTCATATCTCTGCTCCAAGATAAACTTTTCCCCCAAAATAATGGTCCTCCCCCTCATTCTCCCCAATCTCTATTCTTCTTACCCTGCACAACATTTGACACCTTCTGTCATACTGTGTATTTATTCTCTATTCATTTTTGTCTGTCTCCTATTAGAAAGGTAAGCTCTCTGACTTTGTGCAATTCACTCTTGTATCCCCAGGACCTAGAACAGTACCTGGCACATTGTAGTCTCTCAACAAATATTGAATGAATATGTTATGAGTGCAAGCACATGTGCTGATCCATATTTGAATATTAGTAAAGATAAACTTATTTCTTCCTACTTTTTCAATAAAACATAAAAATTAATATAATTTCTATTATTTTACCCACCTGATTATCTTCATACTCCCAGATTATATGTAACTCACTTTGAAAATTATTGGTCAACAGAAGTGGTTCTCAGTCTTTGGGAGCATAAGAATTCTTAAGGGAGCCTGTTTAACTTTTGTTGTTATCTTAGGCTATCTTTTCTGTTCTCTATTGTGTTTTCCTAATTCCTTGCGTTAAATACTTAACTCCTAAATTTTCAATTTTTCTCATTTTCTAATATAAGCATTTAAGGTACAAATTTCTCTCTAGGTAATGCATCATCTGCATGCCATAAGCCTCAGTGGCATACAATAAAAGTGGTATTTATTGTTCAGTTTGAAATATTTTCAGGTTTTCAGTATAATTCCTCTTTGATGTAGAAGTTTCTTTTTTACTTTTGTAATGAATATATATTTCATTACAAATGAATGGACAAAGGGCACCTGAGTGGCTCAGTTGGTTAAGCATCCGACTTCAGCTCAAGTCATGATCTCAGTTTGTGAGTTCGAGCCCCACATTGGGCTCTGTGCTGACGGCTCAGAGCCTGGAGCCTGCTTGAGATTCTGTGCCTCATTCTCTCTCTGCCCCTCCCCCACTCCTGCTCTGTCTCTATCTGTCTCTCAAAAATAAATAAAAATGTAAAAAAAATTTTTTTAAATGAATGGACAAGCTAGAAGAGGGAACACTGCACACCCTGGGGTTTGGGTTTCTATCTTTTATTGATGATTGTTAACAAGGAGATGTAATATTTACTATTTGGGGCAAGGATGTCTTGGAAGCAGGGTTTGGGGTTTTTTATTCCTTATTCAGCCTACTTTGTCAGCCATCTTGGGCCTGTCTGGTTTGATCCGGCTTCTTGTGACTTTGTTCTGGAGTACTGCCTGGACAGGCCTCTTACTTTCCTGATAACTGGGCATGACTTCTTTGCTGGCCTCCAGGTACACTGTTAGAACCTAACTAACTGCCCCTAACATTCTCTCATTCACTTTGGGTGGGTTTTTTTTTTGTTTTGTTTTTGTTTTTGTTTTTTAATATTAAATATAATTTATTGTCACATTGGTTTCCATACAACACCCAGTGCTCATCCTAACAGGTGCCCTCCTCAATGCCCATCACCCACCTTCTCCTCTCCCCCACCACCCCTACCAACCCTCAGTTTGTTCTCAGTATCCAAGAGTCTGTTATGGTTTGCCTCCCTCCCTCTCTGTAACTTTTTTTTCCCCTTCCCCTCCCCCATGGTCTTCTGTTAAGTTTCTCAGGATCGACATATGAGTAAAAACACATGGTATCTGTCTTTCTCTGCCTGAATTATTTCACTTAGCATAATACCCTCCAGTTCCATCCACGTTGCTGCAAATGGCCAGATTTCATTATTTCTCATTGCCAAGTAGTATTCCATTGTATATGTAAACCACATCTTTATCCATTCGTCAATTGATAGACATTTAGGCTCTTTCCATAATTTGGCTATTGTTGAGAGCGCTGCTATAAACATTGGAGTACAAGTGCCCCTATGCATCAGTACTCCTGTATCCCTTGGGTAAATTCCTAGCAGTGCTATTGCTGGGTCATAGGGTAGGTCTATTTTTAATTTTCTGAGGAACCTCCACACTGTTTTCCAGAGTGGCTGCACCAGTTTGCATTCCCACCAACAGTGCAAGAGGGTTCCCATTTCTCCACAGCCTCCCCAGCATTTATAGTCTCCTGATTTGTTCATTTTAGCCACTCTGACTGGCACGAGGTGGTATCTCAGTGTGGTTGTGATTTGTATTTCCCTGATGAGGAGTGACATTGAGCATCTTTTCATGTGTCTGTTGGCCATCTGGATGTCTTTAGAAAAGTGTCTATTCATGTCTTCTGCCCATTTCCTCACTGGATTATTTGTTCTTCGGGTGTGGAGCTTGGTGAGTTCCTTATAGATTTTGGATACTGGCCCTTTAGCCAATATGTCATTTGCAAATATCTTTTCCCATTCCGTCGGTTGCCTTTTAGTTTTGTCGATTGTTTCCTTTGCAGTGCAGAAGCTTTTATCTTGATGAGGTCCCAATAGTTCATTTTTGCTTTTAATTCCCTTGCCTTTGGGGATGTGTCGAGTAAGAAATTGCTACGGCTGAGGTCAGAGAGGTTTTTTCCTGCTTTCTCCTCTAGGGTTTTGATGGTTTCCTGTCTCACATTCAGGTCCTTCATCCATTTTGAGTTTGTTTTTGTGAATGGTGTAAGAAAGTCTAGTTTCATCCTTCTGCATGTTGCTGTCCAGTTCTCCCAGCACCATTTGTTAAAGAGACTGTCTTTTTTCCATTGGATATTCTTTCCTGCTTTATCAAAGATTAGTTGGCCATACTTTTGTGGGTCTAGTTCTGGGGTTTCTATTCTATTCCATTGGTCTATGTGTCTGTTTTTGTGCCAATACCATACTGTCTTGATGATGACAGCTTTGTAGTAGAGGCTAAAGTCTGGAATTGCGATGCCTCCCACTTTGGTTTTCTGCTTCACTATTACTTTGGCTATTCAGGGTCTTTTGTGGTTCCATACAAATTTTAGGATTGCTTGTTCTAGATCTGAGAAGAATGCTGGTGCAATTTTGATTGGGAAGGCATTGAATGTGTAGATTGCTTTGGGTAGTATTGACATTTTAACAATATTTATAGTTCCAATCTATGAGCATGGAATGTTTTTCCATTTCTTTGTGTCTTCTTCAATTTCCTTCATAAGATTTCTATAGTTTTCAGCATACAGATCTTTTACATCTTTGGTTAGGTCTATTCCTAGGTACCTTATGATTCTCGGTGCAATTGTGAATGGGATCAGTTTATTTCTGTTTTTGTTGCTTCATTATTGGTGTATAAAAATGCAACCGGTTTCTGTACGTTAATTTTGTATCCTGCGACTTTGCTGAATTCATGTATCAGTTCTAGCAGACTTTTGGTGGAATCTGTCAGGTTTTCCATTAGAGTATCATGTCATCTGTAAAAAGTGAAAGTTTGACTTCATCTTTGCCAATTTTGATGCCTTTTATTTCATTTTGTTGTCTGATTGCTGATGCTAGAACTTCCAAGCCTATGTTAAACAACAGCGGTGAGAGTGGACATCCCTGTCATGTTCCTGATCTCAGGGGGAAGCTCTCAGTTTTTCCCCATTGAGGATGATATTAGCTGTGGGCTTCTCATAAATGGCTTTTATGATGTTTAAGTATGTTCCTTCTATCCCGACTTTTGCGAGGGTTTTTATTAAGAAAGGATGCTGTATTTTGTCAAATGCTTTTTCTGCATAGATTCACAGGATCAAATGGTTCTTATCTTTAATTTTATTGATGTGATGTATCACATTGATTGATTTGCTAATGTTGAACCAGCCCTGCAGCCCGGGAATGAATCTCACTTGATGATGGTAAATAAATCTTTATATATGCTTTTGGATTTGATTTGCTAGTATCTTGTTGAGAATTTTTGCATCCATATTCATCAGGAATATTGGCCTGTAGTTCTCTTTTTTTTGCTGGGTCTCTGTCTGGTTTGAGAATCAAAGTAATGCTGGCTTCATAGAATGAGTCTGGAAGTTTTCCTTCCCTTTCTATTTTTTGGAACATCTTGAGAAAGATAGGTATTATCTCTGCTTTAAATGTCTGGTAGAATTCCCCAGGGAAGCTATCTGGTCCTGGACTCTTACGTGTTGGGAGATTTTTGATAACTGATTCAGTTTCTTCACTATTTATGAGTCTGTTCAAATTTTCTATTTCTTCTCATTTGAGTTTTGGTAGTGTGTGGGTGTTTAGGAATTTGTCCATATCTTCCAGGTTGTCCATTTTGTTTGCATATTATTTTCATAGTATTCCTTGATAATTGCTTGTATTTCTGAAGGATTGGTTGTAATAATTCCATTTTCATTCATGATTTTATCTGTTTGGGTTTTCTCTCTTTTCATTTTGAGAAACCTGGCTAGAGGTTTGTCAGTTTTATTTATTTTTTCAAAAAAAACAACTCTTGGTTTCATTGATCTGCTCTATAGTTTTTTTTAGATTCTATATTGTTTATTTCTGCTCTGATCTTTATTATTTCCCTTCTTCTGCTGGGTTTGGGTGTCTTTGCTGTTCTGCTTCTAGTTCCTTTAGGTGTGCTGTTAGATTTTGTATTTGGGATTTTTCTTGTTTCTTGAGATCGGCCTGGATTGCAATGTATTTTCCTCTTAGGACAGCCTTTGCTGCATCCCAAAGTGTTTGAATTGTTGTATTTTCGTTTTCATTTGTTTCCATATATTTTTAAATTTCTTCTCTAATTGCCTGGTTGACCCATTCATTCTTTAGTAGGATGTTCTTTAACCTCCATGCTTTTGGAGGTTTACCAGACTTTTTCCTGGGGTTGATTCCAAGTTTGATAGCATTGTGACCTGAAAATATGCATGGTGTGATCTCAGTCCTTTTATATTTGTTGAGGGCTGTTTTGTGACCCAGTATGTGATCTATTTTGGAGAATGTTCCATGTGCACTAGAGAAGAAAGTATATTCTGTTGCTTTGGGATACAGAGTTCTAAATATATCTGTCAAGTCCATCTGGACCAATGTATCATTCACGGCCATTGTTTCTTTACTGATTCTCTGTCTAGATGATCTATCCATTGTTGTAAGTGGAGTATTAAAGTCCCCTGCAATCATCACATTGTTATCAATAAGGTTGCTTATGTTTACGATTAATTATTTTATATATTTGGGTGCTTCTGAATTCGGTGCATAAATTGTTACTCTCACTTTAGTGGGGCTTGGAGAGGAAGCAGAGATTTTTTTTAAAGCCTATGTTCAGTCTCCCATGTCTAAGCACAAGGCCAATCAGAATGGCTGCCCTGTACTTCCACTTCCATTTCTTCACTTCCCATTCCGGCCTTAACACACCAAGCTCCGGTTTCTATGTCTCACACTCAGCTCAGACTACTTCAAAAGAGTCCCAGTGATCTTTGTTCATCTAGTTCAGTGGGCTTTTTTCAGCCTTCATCCTCTGAAACTCTCTGCAGCATTAGACACATGGAGCAAAGGACCCCTCTCTCTGACTGGGAAGCAAACTTTTTTACTTGCTCCAAATCTTCAGCTCCTTAAATGTAAATTCTCCTCAATGTTCTGACTTTGTTGGGCTTTTTTTTCCACCATTCCGTGAATACCAGGCCCAACATGCCCCTCAAAGCAAGTTTGAGCTGGGAAAAAGGAGAAGGTTTCACCTGAACTGAAGATCAGAGTTTGATTACACAGAACTGGACTTTGTACTGGCTGTTACATGACTGTTGCTGGGAGTAAAAATCTTAAATTTTTGTTTTTGGTCTAATTGAAGAATGATTGAAAAGTTATGACACTTGCCCAGATTTCTGTCCAAAGGTCAAGGAAAAATGAGACGTCAGAAAGGTTTTAATAAAGTTTACTGAAAAGCATATTAGGTAGAAAGGCTTCCAGAGCTTATGCAAAATTTTTGCATGGTTTTAATTGATTGGTTTTTATTTGTTTTTTATGACAGCATTTAAAGATTGTTCAATTTGTTTCTGCCCTCACTGGCTGTTATTGCAGCTGGAAAAACACTGAGAAAGAGAGGGGGACTTGTTGCTGGGGGCTAGTGAGACAGGGACAAGACACTCATCCTCTAGACAGGCCAATTAGGGGACAAGAGAGAGCAATGACTTTCCACAATGCTTTCCACAATTTTTGACCCAACTGATCTGTTCCCAGTTCTCAACAGATTTCCTCTGGATTCCTGCAGGTCTAATTGGCCTCCTGCCTGTCTGATCTTATTTCTAAGATCTTCCCCAAAAGCAAATTTGCTTCCTTGCTTAAAGTGGCTCCCTCAGGACCTGCTCTCTTATCCTCCACCACCCTCTCATTCTATTCTCTAGCCTTGAACAAGCCTGGTGTTCTCTTTATTACAGTCCTACCTGAAGTGCCTGCCCACCACCCCCTCTGCCAGAGGACCAGTGCACAGCACCCTCAGACTACAGCCCAGAAAACAGGAATTTCTGGAAATGTTTTAGAGCCTCCTAGTCAGGCCAGAACACTATACTAATGGCATCCCCAGCCAATATCTGTCAGAGCAATTGTCAGGTTTCCCTGTCTCTCTTTGGATTGGACAGAGAGTTTTATTCTTCTGGTCCTAGCCTTAGGCCATTCTCTGGCACAGAGTGGTGCTTGCTAACCCATTTATTGAGGTAACTAATAATCTGTCTTCCAAGCTTCAGACACACACCTATATCCCTTTTCCACAAAGTATGTCCTTTAGATGCTTCATACTCAACTGGTCCCAAACCAAATTCATAAACGCATCATTATACCTCCTTACTATCAGTCAGCTTCAAAACCTAGGACCCACCCTCAATCCCTACATGGAGTAAATTGTCCAATCTTGTTGCTTTGCTTGCTTGAGTGTCTTTCCAAACCATTCTCATACTCCACTCCTGCTACCTCTCTCTTACCAGTATCCTGACCAGTGACTACCTCATTTGAAGCACACAAAACCCCATATGTCCCATCAGTTGGGCCTACTCATGATTCCCTAAGTACATTCTGCACTATCCCTCCTGTCTTTTGCTAGCACCAGCCCTCTGCTAGCATCTGTCTTTGCTTACCTTGCTCAAATGCTACCACATCCACGAGGCCTTTTTAAATCCCCCCAGAAAGACTAACTCTCTTCCACTTTGGTTCTCCAAGAGTACTGTATTGTATTTGTATCACTGTTATATCAATTACCACAGTCTTCCTTGTACCCCAGTTATTATGTGTATTTCTGTCTTATTGCCTAGATATCAAGCCCTTGGAAGACAGAGTTCATGTATGTTCATCTTGGAGAAACTTTACACACAGTAGGGGTTTAACAAATGGTTTTGCATTTATTAATAAAATTAACCAATTTCATTTAAAATTCACCAGTTCATTCCACGAGACTATATTTAGCACCAATTTTGTTAGTTTTTAACATGACTTGTGAGATTCATTGATTTCTTCAAAGACAAAATTTTATGTTGGCTTTAGGATAATAATAGCTCCATTGATTGCATACCTGTCAACCATTATATGTATATAATCTCTAATCCTTGTAATAGCCTTGCAAAATAGAAGATATTGTCCCTATTGTACAGATGCACATTCTGTGAGGGTCAGTAACTTACCCATGGGCATATAACTGTAAGTCCTCCAGCTAGGGCTAGAAGTCACCTTTGTGATTCTGTAAGCCACTATACCACATCACCCTCATCCATACTGTGGGATAGGGGAGTCTCTTTTGTTTCTTTCCTTCACTTAATCATCTTCAAAAAATATTTTAGTTTGTTAGTGTTTGTTTTGTGTTTTACAGCTTCCTTCGACATCATACATACCTCAAAAGGATCTGCTAGACAACAAGTGCCTAATTGAAAAATACACACATCTCTCCTGCAAAAAAGTCTTCTGTCAACCATGGCAGAAATGCATCGATGGGACCTGTATCTGTAAACTCCCTTATCAGTGCCCAAAGAATGGCACCTCAGTGTGTTCAACTAATGGGAAAAGCTACCTAACTTACTGTCAGCAGAAGAGTTTTGAATGTCTTCAGCCAAGGGCAAAGTTTTTAAATAGTGGAACATGCATAGCTGAAGGTAGGAAAGCCCTAGTTGAGTCTGTGATATAAGAAAGAAATTGTTTACCATACTGTCTACTAGAAGATAATTTTGCTATGAAATGTTATGATGACAATTCAGAATTCCTCCCTAGACCCTTAATTGTAATGGGGGTGACAACTAAAGAAAATAGGGTCGCCAGAATATAGCCAGCCTTTGAGTTCACAGCACAAGGCCCTGAAGCTGGTCCTTCCCCTCAGTGCCTGTGCCACTCTGCTGCCCAGCCCTTCAAAATTATCCCCACCCTCACTTCTACTTGGCTAACAGGACTATTCCCAGAGTCATTGAGTTGGTTCAGAACGCAGTGAAAAAGTCTTTATATAAGATTGATATTGATATGGAGCTGTGCCTGTGGACCTCCAGATCAAATAATTTCTTCTAGTGTCCCTCCCACCAGCCTCTACCCCTAAGGATCCCCAAGCCCATTGGCCCTGATCTAAGGGGAGCTCAGGCTACTGATGACCTAGGACATACTCTAGCAAACTTGGCACTTCAGATGAAAGAGCTTGTCTACACTCCATCCAGGCTTCTAATGCACTGAGGAGGCTGTGATGCTGATACGTAGATTGCTGGAGTGGTTAAGGTTAGGAATCTCACTGTCAGTTTTAGTTGCAAGCCTCTCCACCCCACCTCAGTTATTGACAAGCTATGTAACTGGTCAGACCCCATTTTCCACCTCAGTAAAATGTGACTAACACCAGTTCCTAACTCCTAAGACTTTCATGAAGATTAAATAAAAGGATGTATGTAAAAGCTCTTCATACAGTGTTTGGCACACAAAAAGAGCTCATGAAATTTTAACTAGTAGAGCAAACCTCAGCCTTATCTTCTAATATCAATTATCACAGACACTTCATGAATTTATAGAAAAATACTCAAAACATTCCTTGTAAAGGCACCATGACATATGCCAGCACACAGTTGCCTAAATATCTGTGTGATGCTTGGCTAAGATATTGAGGCACTGTGGAGTAGGAGAAGAAAGCTCCCTATTTGACCCCATCTCTATTGCCTGTTGGGAAGGAGGGAAGCAATAATGGAGATTATTTTGTCAGTGGCAGACTTTTGTTCTCTTGAGGCATTAAATGCCTTAAATATATGAGATACCTAAATTTTTTTTTACATTGCAATTATTTGTTTGGCTTACTTTTAAGAGCACAGACTTGGGAGTGAGATCAATATAGTCCCATCAGATTCCTGGCTTCCCCACTTGAGCAAGTAAGTTAACCTCATGTATAAAAGTGGAGGCATTTAGGTTCCTCATGTAAAAATATCATTGTAGTCTTCACAGGGTTGTTGTGAGGATTTCATAATAGTCTGTATAACTGGGTAGTATAGCCACTGATACATAATAAACCCTGGTAAAACAATTACAGACTATTATTTACTAAAATCTTCATGGTGTTCAAAGTTAATTTGAAATTACATTTTTTGTTTATTTTAAAGGCTTTTAATCAAGAGGAGAAAAGGTGAATGCCTAAATATTGCTCGTTATTTTGTGTGTGGGTGTGTGTGTGTTTTTAATTTTAGGACAATTTAGTGTTTCCTTAAAGTATGGAACTACCACTTCTGAGGGAATTGTTGAAGTAAAACTTGTAGACCAAGATAAGAAAATGTTCATATGTAAAAAAGCCTGGAGCATAGTGGAGGCTAATGTGGCCTGTCTTGAACTTGGATTTCAACAGTAAGTGCTTGTGCCAGTGGATTTTCCCAGGGTTGGTTTGGTCTTACTGTTCCAATTATTTGTTTTTTGATTACCCAATCTTTCTGTGCCTTAATTTCCTCATATGTGACCTGAGAGTATGAACTACCTGTCTCACAGCATTGTTATGAGGATTAGATATGTTCATGTCTGACTAGCACTTAGAACACTGCTGAACACAGATCACCTGTAAGTTTGTTGGAAGTTTCTGGATACGAATCTTTTGCAGTTTCAGATAGCTATAAACATGTTCATTACTGTATATCTCTACTTGTCTATAATTATCCCCACTTTTTCATACCTAATATTGTTTATCTATGTCTTCTCTTTTTCTTGGTCAACCTTGAAGAGATTTGTCTATTTGATAGTGGTTTTTATTTGTATATCTTATACATAAATTGTCTCTTGTTACTTTACTCTCACTTCATTAACTTTTGTTGTTATCTTTGGCTCTCTCTCTTCTGTTCTCTATTGTATTTTCCTAATTCCTTGAGTTAAATGCTTAACTCCTAAATTTTCAATTTTTCTTATTTTCTAATATAAGCATTTAAGGTACAAATTTCTCTCTAGGTAATGCATCATCTGCATGCCATAAGCCTCAGTGGCATACAATAAAAGTGGTATTTTATTTATTGTTCAGTTTGAAATATTTTCAGGTTTTCAGTATAGTTCTTCTTTGATTTAGAAGTTTCTTTTTTACTTTTGTAATGAATATATATTTGCTTTTAGTTAACTTTTTGTTATAGATTTCCTATTTAATTGTATTGTTGTAAGAGAATGGTTCCTATATGATAATTGTTTAAATATTTGTTGACACTTGCTTTGTGTTGAGTATATTTTAAATGTTTCAGGGGCAGGGTTCTAGATAATAAGTATGTTATCCATTAAAATAAGCAAGCTCATAACTGCTTTGTTCAAATCTTTTCCTATTTACTTACTTGCAAGCTTTCTATGTCTTTATCTTTTAAATGTGTCCCTTATAAACAGAACATATCTAGATTTTTTTTAAAAATCCAATATGACAATAACTGTCTGAATAGTTTAGTCCATTTACATTATTGTGATTATTTACATTGTTGAATTTATTTTCCCTTATTTTATAATTATTATTTAACCTGCTTTTTCTGTGTGCTTTCTTCCTTTTCTAACTTCTACTGGGTTAATAAAGTTGTTGTGTTTTTTCATTCTCCCCTCTCTTCCCCCTCTACTTGGTTTGTAAACTATACACATCCTATTTCTGTTGTTTTTGTGGTTATCTTCACATTTATACCACGAATCCTTAACTTAGGAATTCCTCACCCTCTTCAGGAATAATACAAAGAATTCATTATTTCTATCAAGGTTCCAGGATTTAGTTCCACATTATTTTTATATATTCCTGAAGTTAATTGCTATCATTATATAAGCAATTATAATACATACTGTCATTATATAATTATATATATCATATATAATATATAAAATATATAAATATTTGCTTATATATAATTATTATATAATTTATATATTATATATGATATATACAACATATCATGTATATATGTATATATCATATATACATCATATATATATACACGTATATATACATATATACGTGTATATATATATGATATATGATATTATATACACACATATACTGTGCTTATTCACATGTACTTCATGTTTACCAACATCTTGGTTTGTTACTGCTTTTTGCATCTCTCAACATTATGCTGAATTCAGTTTCCTTCTTTCTAAACCATATCTGCTAGAAGTTCATTAGTGAGAGTATCTTATCATTAAATTGAGCTACAGAATATTTGTAATTTTTGACAGTTTGTGACCTACAACCTATAAGTCAACCTAATGGGAAACTCTCTCAGTCTTTGATCTCCTAGTATTTTGCTTTTATCATATTTTGTATAAGCTCATGGACAGACTTCTCTTATTTTAGCCAGTGGATATTTCCCTTACTTCTTTAAGAGCTCATTGAAGCCATTTATTATATTTTATCTAGTACTTTTGGATAGTTTTAGAATGAGAGATTTTTTTCAAATTGTATACCTCTGAGATTGCCCCAATAGCTCTCATTTGTTCTCATATTTTGATGCTGCTTGGCAGTTTTATGACTCTTGTATCGTCATTATGGATCTTAAATCATTAAAAATACCTCCCTGTTTCCTTTAAGCTTATTTATTTATTTTGAGAGAGAGAGAGAGAATGAGCAGGAGAGGGGCAGAGAGAGAGGGAGAGAGGGAATCCAAAGCAGGCTCTGCGCTATCAGCACAGAGCCTGATGCAGGGCTCAGACCCACAAACCATGGGATCATGACCTGATCTTAAATCAAGAGTCAGACGCTTAACTGACTGAGCCACCCAGTCACTCCCTGACTTTCATTCTAATTGATCTTATATTTATATTGCCCTTATTGCTTTATTATTGTTTATATTTACCCAATGCATCTTTGCTCAACTTTTTATTTATAACACCATTTTCCTCATTTCCTTCTAAAGAGAAGCAGGGAACAATTGAATGTTCTGGAAGAATAGTTTACTATAACTCATCACCTCTAGAGTCATAGAGGTAGCCTCTTACCTGCACAAATTCTGAACAAATTAGAAAGTCCAAGCAATGGTATATAGATGCCAAAAATCACCTTAATACTGTCAAGGCTGAATTGAGGATATAGCTTAATGTAAAAACAAAGTGAACCTGCTAGAATTGAACCATGTTAACCTCCCAAATCCTAAGCAATAATAGGGCTAACCAGGTAAGCCTTCTAGCATGAGGCAGGTGAAGAGACCCCCAAAAAGAAAGATGGAAAACATGAGTTACTTGTCTGATTTATAATTCCAAAATTCTCTGATCAATTATCCTACTCCTTTTCCTTGAGCAAAAAGGAATTAAGAGATGAAGAGAGGCCAAGAATGATACATCCTAGGTTGGAAGGAAACATCAGGAGTGTGGAAGTATTCCTCCTTAACAAGAAACAGGAGGGGAAACTAATATTTGCTGAGTGCTTACCAGGTTTGAACTTTGGCTAGTCAGTTTAAATTGATTGTTTTAATTTATCTTTATAAAACTTGCTGAGATTGTCATATTCTCTTTTACAAGTGAAGATACTGAGCCTCAGAGAATTTAAGCATCTTGCTCAATGTATCTTATGTAGAAAATTAGAGGAAATTACTTTAGTTCCTTACCTCCTATAGTGAGGTTATAAGTGCAAAGTACAAATTATTCTACCTTAATGTTTCATTTATTCTATTTGCAGAGGTGCTTTGGAGGCTCAAAAAAGTTTTGAAGTTCCTGAAGATCTCCATATAAATTCTACCGAATGTCTGCATGTGCATTGTCGAGGATTAGAAACTAGTTTGGCTGAATGCACTTTTATTAAGAGAAGAACAAAAAATTACCAGGATTTAGCTGGTGTGGTATGTTACACACAGAATACAGGTTGGTAGAGTGCTTGCCTGAAACCTCAAAACTTCCTTTAGAATTGTTTATTCCATACCATGACTGTAGTAAACAGATGATGGATACTCAGTTGCAGCAATAGAGGCAAAATCATTTTGGAGGCTTTAGAGCCTAAATTGGTGCTTTTCCTGTGTACTCAAATACTGGTATATAGGAAGCAAAGTTGCCTGACTCCTCTTTGCTTCCTGAAACATCTGGATTAAAGTTAATATAACAAACCTAAGTAACTCAAATGTCAGAAGAAACCTCATCTTCTTTGAGAGGTCCGGCCTACACACTTCAAAATGCCTTTAAAATATTTAAGTGACCACATCTATGCCTCAGTCTCAAGGCAGTCACTGCCACTTTTCTCTTCCATCCTGACATTGGAATATTTTAGTATTTATTTAGTATTTAGTATTTAGTATTTAGTAGCTTTTTTGGTGCTAAAAAAAAAAAAGAAAAGAAAAGAAAAGAAAAAAAGGACTATCAAAGTGTAAATGGCACTGCCCAAGCAAGTCATGGGATGGAAGTGAGGATTCATGGAACAGCATTAAAGGAATGGGTGAACACCAGTGCTTGCTGATGTTAGTGAGGGCTCTTGATCCCTGAGCCTCCTTCTCCAATGCCAGTGAGTACAGACCTCCACCATAAATACTGATTTTCAGAGATAATGAGAGGGCCTCCATAAACCCACTCTGGCATTTATTTTCTTTATTTACCATATAGATATTATGTTGATGTTACCAATACATTAAATCCTTTTTTATTTGATGCCCGACTTTATCTTCAAGTCCCCATTATGCCAAGTGTGATAAAGATGTCACGTAGAACTCCATAAATAAATTTCACAAAGATCATTCCTAATTTACAGTTTCTTCAGCAAATGACTCCTTTCGTTGTGTGAATGGGAAATACATTCCTCAAAAGAAAACCTGTAATGGTGTCAATGACTGTGGAGACCAAAGTGATGAGCTGTGCTGTAAAGGTAGTAGGAGAAACTTTACTTTTGAATTTAAGATTCTATCCTACTCGACTTTAAGTAAGAAAAAATAAAAATAAAAACCTCTTCTATTTATGTTTGCATAGGATGCCGAGGCAAAAGTTTCCTTTGTAAATCCGGTGTTTGTATTCCAAATAAGTATAAGTGCAATGGTGAGCTGGACTGCATTACAGGAGAAGATGAAATTGGTTGTAAAGGTAATTGAAAGTTTTGTGGTTACACTTTTCCATTATTTGATCCAGAGATTCTGCAACTTCCTTTTAGGTATATTTTAATCTTAAGTGAGTATAGACGAGTGTTAGCAGTAAGGGTACTACTGAGAGTGGGCATGTGAAGAACTATGGAATGTTCTTCTCTCATATTTTCATTTATTAAATATTTATTGGTGATTTCAGAACTTTTTATTTTTTTTTTTAATTTTTTTTTCAACGTTTATTTAATTTTTTGGGACAGAGACAGAGCATGAACGGGGGAGGGGCAGAGAGAGGGAGACACAGAATCGGAAACAGGCTCCAGGCTCTGAGCCATCAACCCAGAGCCTGACGCGGGGATCGAACTCACGGACCACGAGATCGTGACCTGGCTGAAGTCGGACGCTTAACCGACTGCGCCACCCAGGCGCCCCCAGAACTTTTTATTAGAAAAGTTCCCACATAACAAAAATCGACAGATTATTAGAATGAACCAATATGTGCCTATCTCTCAGCTTCAACAATTACCAGTATTTTGCCAGTCTTGTTCAGCTTGAGTATTTTAAAGCACATTTGAGATATTATGTCACTTCACTATATACATCTCTAATGATACACTTTACACGTACATAATATACTCTCATTAGTACACGTAAAAATAATAATATCCTAACACTGCTTAATAACAGCCCATGTTCACGTTTTCCCAACTGTCTCAAAAATGTCTCTTTAGAACAATGTGTTTGAATCAGGGTCCAAAAGAATCTAACATTGTGTTTGATTATTAAATTTTTAAAGTCTCTTTTATTCTTTAAGAGTTAACTCACCTGGAAACACAACGATCCATTATCTTCGGGGCACAGCAAAAGCAGTCCTAGGAGGGATGTTTATACCAATACAGGCCTATCTCAAGAAAGAAGAAAAATCCCAAATAAACTATCTAACATGAAACCTAAAGAAACTAGAAAAGGAAGGAAAAAAAATCCCAAAGATAGTAAAAGGAAGGAAATATAAGGATTAGAGCAGAAACGAATGATATAGAGACTAAAGAAAAGAAAATAGAAAATGCCAATGAAACCAAGTGTTGTTTGTTTGAAAAGATAAACAAAATTGATAAATCTTCGGCCAGGGTCATTGAGAAAAAAAGAAAGAGGAGTCAAATAAATAAAATCAGAAATGAAAAAGGAGAAGTAACTGGCACCACAGAAATACAAAAGCTTTTATAAGAGGCTACTATGAAAATGATAGGCAACAAACTGGACAATTTAAAAGAAATTGATACATTCTTAGAAACATACAATGTTCCAAAACTGAATCAGGAAGAAATAGAAAATCTGGACAGACTGATTACTAGTAATGTAAAGAACTGGTAATCATAAAAAGTCCCAACAAACAAAGTTTCAGGACCAAATAGTTTCACAGGTTAATTCTACCAAACATTTAAAGAAGAGTTAATACCTATTCTCAAACTATTCCAAAAAATAGAAGAGGAAGGAAAACTTCCAAGTTTGTTCCATAAAGCCGGCATTACCCTGATACCAAAACCAGACAGACACTACCAAAAACAGGAAACTACACATCAATATCCCTAAAGAACATAGATGCAAAAATCCTCAACAAAATATTAATAAACCAAATTCAACAAAACATTAAAAGAATCATTCATGATCAAGTGAGATTTATTCCAAGGATGCAAGAATGATTCAATGTCCTCAAATCAATCAATGTGATGCATCACATTAACAAAACAAAGGATAAAAACATATAATCATCACAATAGATTCAAAATAAGAATTTGCCAAAATTCAATATCCATTCATGATAAAAACTCTCAACAAGGTGGGTTTAGAGGGAACATACCTCAACATAATAAAGGCCATATATGACAAACCCACGACTAATATCATACTCAATGGTGAAAAGCTGAAAGCTTTTCCTCTAAGATCAGGAATAAGACAAAGATGTCCACTCTTGCCACTTCTGTTCAGCATAGTACTTAAGTCCTAGCCCTAACCATCAGACAAGGAAGGAACGAAGGGAGGGAGGGAGGCAGGGAGGGAGGAAGGAAGGAAGGAAGGGAGGGCATCCTAATTTGTATGGAAAAAACAGAACTGTCAAACTTTGGAAATGACATGATACTTTACATAGAAAACCCTAAAGACTACCAAAAACCTATTAGAGCTAATAAATGAATTCACTAAAATTGCAGAATACAGAGTTAACATTCAGATATCAGTTGTGTTTCTATATACTAATAATAAACTACCAGAAAAAGAAATTAAGATAATAATCCCACTTAAAATTACACCAAGAAGAATAAAATACCTAGAAGTATTTATTTTATTAACCAAGGAGGTGAAAGATTTATACTCTGAAAACGATATGACATTGATGAAAGAAAATGGAAGTGACACAAATAAATGGAAAGATATACCATATTTGTGGACTGGAAGAATAAATATTGTTAAACTGTCCATACCCAAAGCAGTTTACAGATTTAATGCAACCCCTATCTAAATATCAATAGTATTTTTCACAGAACTAGAGCAAAGAATCCTAAAATTTTTATGGAACCACAAAAGACCCTGAACAACCAAGCAATCTTGAAAAGAACAAAGCTGGAGGTATCACAATCCTAGATTTCAAGATATACTACAAGCCTATAGTAATCAAAACAGTATGGTACTGGCACAAAAAGACACATAGATCAATAATAGAACAGGATACAAAGCCCAGAAATAAATTGATGCTTACATGGTAAATTAATCTACAACAAAGGTGGCAAGAATATACAATCTGGAAAAGACAGTCTCTTCAATAAATGGTATTGGGAAAGCTGGCCATGTACATTTAAAAAAATGAAATTGGACCACTTTCTTACACCATACATAAAAATAAACTCAAAATAGACTAGAGAATTAAAAACCTAAATGTGAGACCTGAAACCAGAAGACTACTAAAAGAGAACATAGGCAGTAATCTCTTGGACGTCAGCCTTAGCAACATTTTTCCAGATTTGTCTCCTCAGGCAAGGGAAATAAAAACAAAAATAAACTACTGGGACTACAACAAAATAAACCATCAGCAAAACAAAAAGACAACCTACCAAATGGGAGAAGATATTTGTGAATAATATATCTGATAAGGGGTTACTATCCAAAATATAAAAACTTACACAACTCAATGCACAAAAAAACTAATTATTTGATTAAAAAATAGGTAGAGGACCTGAATAGACATTTGTCCAAAGAAGACCTATAGATGGCCAACAGACACATCCCTAATCAGCAGGGAAATACAAATTAAAACCACAATGAGATATCACCTCACATCAGTCAGCATACCTAGTATCAAAAAGACAAGAATTAACAAGTATTAGTGCGGAAGTGGAGAAAGGGAACCCTTGTGCACTATTGGTGGGAATGTAAATTGCTGCAGCCATTATGGAAAACATGGAGGTTTCTCAAAAAAAATTACACACATGGGGCGCCTGGGTGGCGCAGTCGGTTAAGCGTCCGACTTCAGCCAGGTCACGATCTCGCGGTCCGTGAGTTCGAGCCCCGCGTCGGGCTCTGGGCTGATGGCTCAGAGCCTGGAGCCTGTTTCCGATTCTGTGTCTCCCTCTCTCTCTGCCCCTCCCCCGTTCATGCTCTGTCTCTCTCTGTCCCATAAATAAACGTTGAAAAAAAAAAAATTACACACACACACACACACATGCACACACCACTACCCTATGATCCATCAATTCCACTACTGAGTATTTACCCAAAGGAAACAAAAACAATTCAAAAAAGATGTATGCATCTCTATATTTATTGCAGCATTATTTACAGTAGCCAAGATATGGAAGCAACCTAAGTGTCCATTGACAGATGAATGGATAAAGAAGATGTGATACACACACACACACACACACACACACACACACCCCAGAATATTACTTGAGTCTTAAAAAAGAATGACTTCTTGCCATTTGCAACATTCATAAACCTAGAGAGAATTATGCTAAGTGAAATAAGTCAGACAGAGAAAGATAGATACCATATGATTTCACTTATATGTGGAATCTAAAAAACAAACTAAAGAACTAACAAAAACAGAAGCAGATACATAAATACAGAGAAAAACTGGTGGTTTCCAGACTGCAAAGGTGGGGAGGATGGACGAATTAGGTGAAGGAGATTAAGAAGTACAAACTTCCAGGGGCGCTTGGGTGCTCCGTTGGTTAAGCAACCAACTCTTGATTTCAGCTCAGGTCATGATCTCGTGGTTCTTGAGATCAAGCACAGTGCCTGTTTGGGATTCTCTCTCTCTCTCTGCCCTTCTCCTGCACTCTCTCAAAATAAACAAGCTTTAAAAAAAAGTGTAAACTTCCAGTTACAAGTAAGTCATGGGCTGAAAAGTATAGCATAGAGAATACAGTGCATAATACGGTAATGTTGTATGATGACAGATAGTAATCACATTTATTGTGGTCAGCATTGCATAATGTATAGAATTGTTGAATCACTTGATCATACACCTGAAACTAATATAACACTATGTCAACTATATTTCAATTAAAGAAAAAGTTACCTACCCATCCACCACCAATTTTTCTCATGCCACTGATTTTTTAGAGACACTTGGTCATTTGCCTACAGGATGTTCCTTATTCTGGATTTTTAGAGACTTCATTAGATACAAAGTTCAATATTTTAGGCAAGAATTCTTGATGGGTGGTGCTATGTCCTTTTTATTACATATAAAGTTATGTTGTCTGGGTATCCCACAACTAGTGACACTAAGATTGATCACTGGACCAGCTTGATATTTCCTTTACAAAATTCCATCTTAATGGTCCTTAGTAGCCTGTGTGATTGTTGACTAGATTCCTTTGTCAATAGGAACTATAAAATGGTGATTTCTAATTCAGCATTCTTTCTGCATTTATTTACTAGTTTTCTATAGAGAAGAATTTTCCTTCATCAACTATTTTGTTTCCATGAAATGCAATTCATAATAAAAAGGAAGAATAGTGTTTAATTCTTTCCCTTTATTTACCAAGTTTCAAAGCAATGAGTTAATGCTCTGTTTTTTTGGTGCTCGTTGGAAAACCTCTGATGGTAAAAAATATTTGCTAGGTACCTACTCTGTGTCACACAGATTGACTTCTTGCTTACATCAATGCTTTCTGGAGGAAAAGTTTATGGAAGTTATTATACTCATTCATTTACTCAGTGAATATTTATTAAGTTCTTACTAAACAGTGCCATACCCTGCTTTAGGTACTGGGGTTGCAGTAATGAATAACATGTCAGAAATCCCTGCCCCATCATAGATCTTACATTCTAGTGGTGGAAGAGAGACAATAAACAAGAGAAATATGTAAGATATGTAGGAAAATAATAAGTATAAGCAGAAAAATAAAGCGAGGAGGGAGGATATAAAATGTCAGGGGTAAGTTCTGAAATTTTAGATAAGGTAGTCTGGAGAGGCTCACTCACTGAGGTTACTTTTAGGTAAAGAGCTGGAGGAAAGGATGGAGCCAGCCATGCAGATGTCTGTGGAAGAGTGTTCTAGGCAGAGGCACCAACCAGTGCAGTGTTCATAAGAGAGCAACTTTCCAGGATATTTGAGGAGCAAGCAGCAAGGAGGCTAATGGGGCATGTGTCACAGGTGCTGGTAGTGAGAGGTTAAAGAATAAATAGTTGGGGCACCTGGGTGGCTCAGTCAGTTAAGCATCTGACTTTGGCTGAGGTCATGATCTCAAGGTTTGAGTTCGATCCCCACATCGGGCTCTGTGCCGACGGCTTAGACCCTGGAGCCTGGTTTGGATTCTGTGTCTCCCTCTATGTCTCTGCTCCTCCCCCACTCACACTCTGTCTCTCTGTCTCTCTTAAAAATAAATAAACATTAAATTAAAAAAAAAAAAAGAGCAAATAGTTGGAGAGGTTGGACAGATGGTTGGGGTGGGTGGAGGGAGACAAGGGCAGATAGTCAAGCCTGGTAGTAAGGGAAATAGGGAATTTAAAGCAGAGGCACCACATGATTTGACTTACATTTAATTTTATTTTTTATAATTTTTTAATGTTATTTATTTTGAGAGAGACAGAGAGCACAAGCAGGGAAGAGGCAAAGAGAGAGGGAGACACAGAATCTGAAGCAGCTTCCAGGCTCTGAGCTGTCAGCACAGAGCCCGACACAGGGTTTGAACTCATGAGCTGTGAGATCATGACCTGAGCCAAAGTTGGACACTCAACTGACTGAGCTACCTGGGCGCCCCTGACTTGCAGTTGAAATCAAGATTACTCTGGCTGCTGTGTGGCGACTAGGCTGTATAAGGGCAAGGGGAGAAGCAGGGAGGCCAGTTAGGAAGCCATGCAGTCATCCAGGGAAGAGATGATAGTGATAAGAATAAGTTGGTAGGGAGGGAAATGGTGAGAATCAGTCACGTTCTGGATGTATTTTGAAGCTGGAGCCAGAAGGATTGACCAGTAGTTAGATGGAGGCATGAGAAGAAATGAGCAGTTAAGGGTGACTCCAGGGGTGTGGGCCTGAGAACTGGAAAAATGGAGCTGCTTTCAACAAAGATGGGGAAGACTGTGAGAGCAGTAGGCATGCTTGTATCTGCTTCATTTATGAAATTTATCCAGTGGTGTGCTGGTAGATGCTGGTAAATTGGCTTTGGAGAGGGAGAGGAAATCCCTGATTTGTAGCTTTTGCTAATTCCTGTGGTGTGATTACTCCCACCATGGGTGATTTCAAGCCAAATTTATATGATGCCACAGAACACAAACTAGGAAGTGGTTCCCTAGTCTCTGATGTGGTGATAGACCCCCATGTCAGGACACCACTGTTAACTGTTTATTGTAGTTTTTTGTACCTATCTTCCCTTCCCCTCCCTTGTCAACAGTAACACAGAATCTGTTTTTATATTCCAAATATGCCTTATAAATAAGCATTAAATAAATGTCGGAGATATGTATGGATACATGAATTAATAATAATTCTGTTTTGGCACTGCTTGGTATTATTTGAGTTTACTGAAGACTTATTTAATTCCCCATTGACATCAGTTCTTAAATGTAAAAACACACGGTTTTAGGATTTCAAATCATATTATTTCTTTTGATGCTTATATAAGCAGTTGAGCAATGTACTTTATGTTCATTAAGTGTAGCTATAATCTTAGTAAAAAGAGGAAAGAAATAAATTTTAAAACATTTTTCAGGGAGAACGGGAAGCCATTGACTCTTACCAGTGAAGATGGACAGTTTTTCACTCCTAGTTTTATTGAGATAGAATTAACATACAATGCTGTTTATGTTTAGGTGAACGGCATATTGACCTGACACGTGTATCGGGAGATGATGATCACAGTAAGTTTAGTTAACATCCATCTCATCATAGAGTTAACAATTCTTTTTTCTTTGTGATGAGAGATTTACTCATGAAACAACTTTCAAGTATACCTTACAGCAATGTTAACTATAGTCACCATGCTGTACATTACATCTCCAGCGTGCACTTATCTGGAAGTTTGTACCTTTTGATCACCTTCACCTAATTCCCTACCTCACCCTCTGCCTCTAGTAACCACAGATCTGATCTCTTTTTCTATGAGTTTGTTTTGTTAGATTCCACATATGGGTGAGATCATGTATTTGTCTTTCTCTGAAGCTCTACAGTTCAATTTCACTTTTCAGTATAATACTACTTGGGGTTTCTTCTCCTTCTCCTCCTCTTCTGCCCCTGTTCCCTCCTCCTCCTCTTTCTTCTCCTGATTCAAAACTCTAAAGTTTAAGGTCATCCGTGCTCATGGATTGGAAGAACAAATATTGTCAAAATGTCAACACTACCCAAAGCTATCTACACATTCAATACAATCCCAATCAAAATTGCACCAGCATTCTTCTCAAAACTAGAACAAGCCATCCTAAAATTCATATGGAACCACAAAAGGCCCTGAATAGCCAAAGTAATTTTGAAGAAGAAGACCAAAGCAGGAGGCATCACAATCCCAGACTTTAGCCTCTACTACAAAGCTGTCATCATCAAGACAGCATGGTATTGGCACAAAAACAGACACATAGACCAATGGAATAGAATAGAAACCCCAGAACTAGACCCACAAATGTATGGCCAACTCATCTTTGACAAAGCAGGAAAGAACATCCAATGGAAAAAAGACAGTCTCTTTAACAAATGGTGCTGGGAGAACTGGACAGCAACATGCAGAAGATTGAAACTAGACCACTTGCTCACACCATTCACAAAAATAAACTCAAAATGGATAAAGGACCTGAATGTGAGACAGGAAACCATCAAAATCCTAGAGGAGAAAGCAGGAAAAGACCTCTCTGACCTCAGCCGTAGCAATCTCTTACTCGACACATCCCCAAAGGCAAGGGAATTAAAAGCAAAAATGAACTACTGGGACCTTATGAAGATAAAAAGCTTCTGCACAGCAAAGGAAACAACCAACAAAACTAAAAGGCAACCAACGGAATGGGAAAAGATATTTGCAAATGACATATCGGACAAAGGGCTAGTATCCAAAATCTATAAAGAGCTCACCAAACTCCACACCCGAAAAACAAATAACCCAGTGAAGAAATGGGCAGAAAACATGAATAGACACTTCTCTAAAGAAGACATCCGGATGGCCAACAGGCACATGAAAAGATGCTCAATGTCGCTCCTCATCAGGGAAATACAAATCAAAACCACACTCAGATATCACCTCACGCCAGAGTGGCCAAAATGAACAAATCAGGAGACTATAGGTGCTGGAGAGGATGTGGAGAAACAGGAACCCTCTTGCACTGTTGGTGGGAATGCAAACTGGTACAGCCGCTCTGTCTGGAAAACAGTGTGGAGGTTCCTCAGAAAATTAAAAATAGACCTACCCTAAGACCCAGCAATAGCACTGCTAGGAATTTACCCAAGGGATACAGGAGTACTGATGCATAGGGGCACTTGTACCCCAATGTTTATAGCAGCACTCTCAACAATAGCCAAATTATGGAAAGAGCCTAAATGTCCATCAACTGATGAATGGATAAAGAAATTGTGGTTTATATACACAATGGAGTACTATGTGGCAATGAGAAAGAATGAAATATGGCCCTTTGTAGCAACGTGGATGGAACTGGAGAGTGTTAATGCTAAGTGAAATAAGCCATACAGAGAAAGACAGATACCATATGTTTTTACTCTTATATGGATCCTGAGAAACTTAACAGAAACCCATGGGGAAGGGGTACGAAAAAAAAAAAGAGGTTAGAGTGGGAGACAGCCAAAACATAAGAGACTCTTAAAAACAGAACAAACTGAGGGTTGATGGGGGGTGGGAGGGCAGGGAGGGTGGCTGATGGGTATTGAGGAGGGCACCTTTTGGGATGAGCACTGGGTGTTGTATGGAAACCAATTTGACAATAAATTTCATATATTGAAAAAAAATAAATCATAAAAAAATAAATGAAAAATAAAGTTTAAGATCAAAGAACACAATTTGTTAGCTTATCAGGCAAAAAAATTCTACTGAAAGGGAGTGAACTATAAAAGCTTACTTTTTTTATCAATTTTTTGAATCCATATCAAAAATACATTTAGTCAACTGTCATTGTTACCTCAGTTTACTCTTCTTTCTTCCTTATTATTATTTTTAAGTTTTTTTTTATGTTTACTTATTTTTGAGAGAGAGAGACAGAGTGCAAGCTGGGGAGGGAAACACAGAATCCACAGCAGGCTCCAGGCTCTGAGCTGTCAGCACACAGCCTGTCATGGGGCTCAAACGCACGAACTGTGAGATCATGATCTGAGCCGAAGTCGGACACTTCACTGACTGAGCCACCCAAGAACCCCATATTATTATTATTGTTGTTATTATTATTATTATTATTATTATTATTATTATTATTTAATGTTTATTTATTAGTGAGAGAGAAAGAGACAGAATGCCATCAGGGGAGGGGCAGAGAGAGAAGGAGATGCAGAATCCCAAGTAGGCTCCAGGCTCTGAGCTATCAGCACAGAGCCTGTCGCAGGGCTCAAACTCATAAACCATGAGATCATGACCTGAGCCAAAGTCAGACACTTAACCGACTGAGCCACCCACGTGCCCCCAGTTTACCCTTCTTTCAAATGAGTGCCACCTTTTGTTTTCTAGTAGTGGTTCTAATTATTCCACCTCTAAGCAAGAGCAAGTGAGAGAAGAGATGTAAAATAAAAATATTAATATATTCATCGATCTTTCAGTGGACAGATCAGAATCACTAAACCAAGGGAAGTTTGGAGTATAGCTTGGTTTCATTTATCCTTGAAAGCCCACCTTTTAGAAATAGTTTTAAAGACTTATAAATTTTGTATGACTCTATAGTAAGTTTGCTGTCAGTATGTGCTCAAATATATCCCAAATATACATCTCTTTTTAAAACTCAGGTAAAAATTATTTTCTTGGTGTGTGTTTAAATGCAACATGAAACATTGGTTTTGTGGTATTAAAAATCAAAGAAAGATGACATACTGTGATTCCCTTTTATCTATTTATAAATACTAAGTTGTTTTACTGTTTCTGAAATATTAATGATTTGTGTATATTCAGGTGAACATGATCTCTTTGCTACAGTGAGTGTTTTTTTTTTTTTTTTGTTTTAGGACCTGGACATTCTGAAATTAAAGGTAAATCTCTCTTTATCATAAAATTTGTATTACAGAATTGAAAACAAGGATAAGGTATTGCACTTTTTTGATACATGTGCAATATATTGACATTATGCATTTTTCTCAAAAATTATCCTTTGCTGTGGTAAATTTTGGGTTTTTTTTACATGTGGCTCAAGGTAAAAATTCTAGTTAAATTCTTGGGATATTGCAGAAATGAAGCAAAAAAGAACTACAGCTATCTTCTTATATGTCAGTGTAGCTATAAATTGCAGATAATATGACCATGTGATAGTAGTAACTCAGCTTTCACCTTAGTGTAGGTACAGAGACCTTTCTCACAGTGTGGTAAACTTTCCTTCTCACACTCACCATCCACGGCCTGCTAACCAAAAACCACCCAAATGGCTCCTGGTGCATTTCACCTTTGCTGAATACTCTTCTCCTCTTCCTTTACTCTTTCCTCAAAACCAAAGCAATTCCTGAAGAAATTGCCACCAGAGGAGAGATAAGATCTTTTCATGATAGGTATTTTCTCACTTACTTTTATAAGTCAGATGTCCCCAAGTCCTCCAGCTCTTAGAGCTACCCTTTATTACTCATAAAAATGAATTATTATCTCTTTATATTCATATAAATTTCCATATTGTTTATATGAAATTCATATGTTTAGTATTTCTTTATTATTCATATAATATGACTATCAGAAGTTTATGGTCCTCCTCAGGATTTTTTTACGATTCTTGGGGGACTTTCATATGTTCAAGATCACCCCTATTCTAAATGCCTAATCTCAATTATTTCTTTGCTGTAATTTATTTTCTTCCTTCTTTATTCCTTTTCCCCTTCCTTCCCTCTCTCTCTCTCTCTCTCTCTCCCTCCCTCCCTCCCTTCCTTCCTTCCTTCCTTCCTTCCTTCAGACCTCAGGTGCAAAGAGATGCGTTCATGAGACTCCTCAGCTTATTCCACATAATCAGCATTGGGCTAGGCAGGGCACCTCTCTTGTTTTATTTATTCTCCTTTATTTCAGTACCTTACTCCCATCCCCCTTAGGCAACCATTTTAATGTGTATTAAAATGTGTATGCCTTGTTTGTACACATTCTTACCCAAGTGTACTCTCTTGTGAGCATACATTTTTAAGTCACATAATATGGTGTTGTAGATCTCATATTTCCTTTTTTTCTTTTTATAAAGCATTAAGTTTTAAAGATCTGTCTGTGTTGCTCTGTGTCCATCTAATATTTGCTTCTAACTTTCTGCCTGAAACCCTCTGTCCATCTTTCACAATTTACTGCCTACTTTCTCAGTAACAGACTCGCAGCTGTCAGTCATATTCTCTCCTTCAGGATGTGTGAGAGAATTTCTCTGATACATCTAGCTGGACAAGGAGTATTGGGTCTCAGGGCATGCATCTACTTAACTTGGCTAACTATTGCCTGCATGTTCTTTGGCAGAGCTATACCAGTCCTTACCTCTACCTCCAACAATGCCCGAGGGTTCTCCTCATCCTCACTAACATTAAGTGTTCTCCAGCTTTCTAATTTTGCTAGTCTCATATTGTCAAGCCATATGGCATTATGTATCAATTTGAATTTTTATAATAACCAATGACTTTGAGTTTCTCTTCATACTAGCTTTTGAGTTTCCACCTTTTCTTTACTGTATCCTTTCGCAAGTACATATCTTTTGCTTAATTTCACATTGGGGTTGCAGTCTTGTTGATTTGCATTCTAGATGTTAAATCTGTTTTCAGTCTTAGACATTGCAAATACCTTCCTCCATTCTGTCACCCATCTATTAACTTTATCCATAGTGAGCTTTGTTGAATAGAGATCTTTATGTAAATCAAAGTCATTGACACTTTTCTTGTGGTTTGTGCTTTTGGAGCTCTGTGATATTTTTCAAATATCCAGCACACCTCAGCTACACTGGACTTTCCCCATCTTCCTTTGTTGAGCATTTAATATGAATGTTTGAATCTCCTCTTTGATTCATAAGGGTGCTTTTGTGAAAGCTTCTGAGCAGAGCCTCTCTCTGTCCCAGAAAATAAATAACCTAGGAATGTGGACATAGCTATGTCTGTCCAGAGACAAGACTCATGATTGCTGCAGTCAAGTAACATTGCCCTTCTGGGCTGTGCCATCCACAGACACATCCTCACCCAAGACCAAACAACATGCTGGTGGAAATCCACCTTTGGACCCCCCTCAGCTCAAAAAAGTCATGATCCTGTCCTCTGAAATGTTCTAGGATGACAAAGTGAAGATGGAATCATCCCATAGAACTTCAAGCAAAAGTCTAAGGAAGAGGAGAAAATCTTTTGTTTATGTTTTTAACTTCTATATCCCAGATGCCTAATACTAACAACGCCTACTATAATATCTTTATATGACTCCTGAAGAGCTGCCTTATTATGTACAAAATGAGAAGAGCCTTTTTAATGTCAGCTCAGTACTCTTTTGGTCAGTGTTAGTCACTGTTCCCTACCTTATGTAAGGACTTTATGAATCAGAGTTGAAAAAGAAGCTTTCCTTTTCCGACCCAAGCATTCTGAATGCAGAAAAGCACTGCACCAGGAGTCTCACCATTTACTTGTACCAAGACACCTAGTTTGTGCCTGCAAAATTTCTACACAGTTCATCATGAGCCTTCACAATTACCTAGGTATAGAAAGGAAATTAGATGGTGTGATTTGGGGATTTGTACTGTCCTTTTTAAAGAGAGGACAAGTTTTAAGACAGAAAATTATGATCAAAGTTTTAATGATTTTAATTAATTTTTATTATAAACACAAGGATAAACATTGGAATTTTTTGTTTTCTTATAGAAGAAACAGAACTTTTGACTGCTAATATGGATGCAGGTAAGTTAACATTATTCTGGGGTTTTTTGTTTGTTTTTAAATTTTTTTAACATTTATTTTTGAGGGAGACACACAGAACATGAGTTGGGGAGGGGCAAAGAGAGAGGGAGACACAGAATCTGAAGCAGGCTCCAAGCTCTGAGCTGTCAGCACAAAGCCTGACGCGGGGCTTGAACCCACAAACTATGAGATCATGACCTGAGCCGAACTCAGATGCTTAACTGACTGAGCCACCCAGACGCCCCAACATTATTCTGTTTTACTACTGCTTCCCTGGTTTAAGTCTGCATTTTAATGTTGTGTGTGTGTGTGTGTGTGTATAATTGATTCAAACAATAATTACCTTTGTTATCAATTAAATAGAAAAAAATAACATTACTCTTTTCCTTTCCTTATCATTTTTAAGAAAAACAAATATATATGCTTCTTGGGAACTGCTTTTAAAAATAGGTTCATTCACAAGGCAAATTTTGAAGTGAAAACAATATTTTAGACCTACATAAACTTTTTTTATTTGCTATGAGCTTTGTCAGGTCAGTTTTGTCAAAAACAACCAGATTTCCAGCATGGCACATGACATACATTTTGAAATAGAAAAATAATGGACTTTACTTGAATTAACTTGTTCTTTTACAATGTTTTAAAGCATGGTAACAGAAGGTCTGTGAAGATCTGTATCCTGTCCAGTTGTATACTAAGAGCCAAATGAATTAAAGCATCAAATCCCTGAAGAGACAGTAATTAATAAGCTTTTGGGTCAGACAATCTTGTGTTACATCCTGACTCATTATTTATTTACTGTGTAACCTTAGGTGAACAACTTAACCTCAAATACAAATTGGGAATAAATAGCTCCCTGTTTGGGGGGAATTTAAGTGAAAGTTCATGTAAGACTCTTCTAATTGCCAGGCCCCAAATTAATTAACTATTTTTTTTTCATCAGGTGATGAGTAAAAGATTTAGATCTTTTTTTTTAATTTTTTTTTTAACATTTATTTATTTTTGAGACAGAGAGAGAGCATGAACAGGGAGGGTCAGAGAAAGAGGGAGACACAGAATCTGAAACAGGCTCCAGGCTCTGAGCTGTCAGCACAGAGTCCGAGGCGGGGCTCAAACCCACGGACCGTGAGATCATGACCTGAGCTGAAGTAGGACACTTAACCGACTGAGCCACCCAGGCACCCCTAGATCGTAAAGATATAGGTATCAGTCTGAAGAGATTTTCCACAAAGGCCCTTTATTTTCTACGCAAGATAGCATCAGTTTTCAGATAGTACCCAAGCTGCTTCCATAGTCCTCATTAGAGGAGGTCTCTCTCTTTTTAAAGGTCCAAAAAGAAATTTAAAATCTTAGCATCACACTCTTCCCCCAACCTTGTTCTTAGAACGGGTGGGACCAAAAAAAAAAAAAAAAACAAAATGAAAAAGAAGAAACAAAAAAAACAAAAAACAAATCTACCCAGATTCACTCACAACTTCTCTCCCGTAAGGACCTACCTCCTTCTTATATGCTCAAAGTAACTGACAGTGATATTAATTTTCTCATTTGGGGCTAAGAAGGAAGTTTGTAAAAATTTTTGTGATGTGGTAAAATATATAGAAAGAATAAGGAAAACCTCTTATATTTTTACCTTCTTCTTTTTCATGAATTCTTTTGCCAATTCACATCTTAAGTCTTTCTCTGCCATGTTCTCTGTGACAAGTATGCCACATCTAAACACTCACAGAGAAAGGAAATATCATCGCATGTCAAGTGACTAAAAAACACCCTTTAGCCCACTGATCCTGAATTTTCCATGGGTCCCTGGCACATTACCTCTCAGGGTTAATGTGATGATTAGATGAGATAAACTATATACAAAGTATTTAGCATGGGGACTGACACATAGAAAGTACTCAAATGTTAACATCATTAACGTTAATATTATTGAAAAGAATTCCATATGAACAGCCACTAAAAAGTAAAAACTATGAAAGTGAGAAGATATAGGTGCCCGTGTTATCATCTCATTCTGATGATTTCTGAATGAGACCCTCGTCCTGAGTATGCCTGGCCATGTGACATTTTTTATCTGCCAGGGACTGGTAAATATTTAACCCCCACAGCTAGCCTCTTTCTGCCCCTAGTGTGTCTTTAAGCAGAACTTCAGAGAATCAAGCCAGTTCTCGTATTAAGCCAGAATTTTTAAACAAGGTAAATAGTACCACTTACCATCCAAAATAATTTATGAATCAATTCAGACTGTTTTATTTTAGCTGTGACTCTGCTGTTTTTGTGGCATAGATCATCAAGAAGTAATGGGTTCAAAATCATAATGATACAATCTCTTCCTTTCTTGAAGAAAGAAAACGGATAAAGTCACTTCTCCCTAAACTATCCTGTGGAGTTAAACCCATCCAGCCCACTCGAAGGAAACGAGTTGTCGGAGGAAAGCCAGCAGAAGTGGTAAACCTATGACTTCCCAGGAGCAGTCCAAGTTTGAGAAACTAAAAGTGGGTGGGGAGGATATGTAATGATAAGAGACTGGGATTCTTGCAATGGACGCATCTTAGGGTCTCCTGTCTGTACCACCGTCTGGTAGAATGGCAGTGACCACACCAATGTCTTCTACAGGGAGACTTCCCGTGGCAGGTGGCAATTAAGGATAATGAGAAAATCAACTGTGGAGGAATTTATATTGGAGGCTGTTGGATTCTAACTGCTGCACACTGTGTCAGGTAAAAAATGTCTCCAATAAGATTTTGGATTCCTTGAAATAATAAAAATGGGTAATAGAGATTATGGCAGATGACAAATAAAACCATGTGACAAATTCCACTCTATTAACAGCTAAATCTCCTACAATATTCATGATAGGAACCCCAGAGGCCATCCCCCCAGAAGCTACTGAGTTCTTCCCCCCAGACCAAATTATTGATTCCAGATGGCAAGGTCAGATCAAACCCATAGGTTCCAAGTTGTGTCACTTAGCACATTTGCATGATGGGAAGCAAATAGGGAAAGCAAATAGATAGTACCTACGTTTTGTAGAGTTAGGACCAAACTGTTGAGAAGAGTGTATGACTGAAAAGTGTATAAAAAAATGATAGTAGCCTGGCATTTTCTCTGGTCTCACCTCAATGAAGATGTTGTTTAAAGAGCTGCATGCATTTAAAGACTTCAAATACACAAAGCATTGTTTCACCTTCCATGTCCTCTTAAGTGTCTTTGATACGTGTTCCAGACAGTGAAGATGTTCAAAGCTCGGTACTAATTGTCTCACATGCCGCTCCAGCCCCGACTTGCTTGCTTTGTACCTGCGTGCATCACTGATGTCTCTTCTTATTCTCATAAAGAGGCCAATCAATCATATGGGAGTAGAGCTCCACTTATGACCTTTTTTAAACTTAATTACCTCTTTAAAGACTATATCTCCAAATATAGTTATGATGCGGGTTAGATCTTCAACCTATGAATTTTAGGGGAACACAATCCAGTCCATACCAGTGGCTGAAGGGCAGTACCAAAAAGGTATTGATAACGAGTCAAGATCAGCAAGGAGGAGGGCAGAGTTTGGGATTCCAGCCTCAGTTCTCATCTTTAGAATGAATGAGGCATCATTTATTGAGCACCTCTTACAGATTAGATAATGTATGTGCACTTTCACATATGTTGTCTTGTTTTAATATTCTTAACAGCCCTAAGAGGTAAATATTTTGTAGGTTAGTAGACTGAGACTGACAAGTTATATAACTTGGTCCACTTCTCCCTTAAGAGATGATGAAAATGTCAGACACTTGCTTTGCCAGGCTCATTTGTTGCTAGAGTATCTAAATGATGTTGTTGGGTTTTTTTTTAGTTATTTATTTTGAGAGAGAGAGAGCATGAGCGGGGAGCGGCAGAGAGAGAGAGGGAGGGAGAGAATCCCAAGCCTGCCCCACACTGTCAGCACAAAGCCCGACACGGGGCTCAAACCCACAAAGTACGAGATAATGACCTGAGCCAAAATCAAGAGTCGGACACTTAACCGACTGAGCCACCTGAGTGTCTCTAAATGATGTTTTTAATACGGCCCATTAGGCTCCATATGATCTGATCCCTACTTACCTTCACCAATTTCATCTTGCCCCACAGCTTCAACTCTTGCTGTCTGCTCTCCCTGTTTTGGACTTTGTTCAGCTACTCAAGTTCACCTTGCTCCCTGCTGCAAAGAGACCTTCATGTGTTACTTCTCATGCCTGCAATGATCTTTCCTACCCTGTTTATCTAGTCAGTGCTGCTCTTTATTCAGATCTCAGCCCCATCTTCTCTTCCTCAGAGAATCTTTCCAGACTCCCTTAAGTCAAAGCCATCTTGATAAGTTCTCAGAACCCATGTGCTGTTGATTCCTCTCACTTTACATGGTAGAATCATATCCTCATTATTGTCATTATCCATTTAATACTGCATCTAGCTCCTGAGCTCCATGAAGGCAGAAACTATTTCTGATTTTGCTCATTTCTGTAGCCCAGTGGCTAGCACAGTGCCTGGCAATAGTCATGTATTGACTATTATGGGTATACACTATAAGTATTTGTTGAGTAAATTGAATGAATAAATAGGGTTAACCTTTAAACAGTATTCAGGACCTCTGGTCCTTAAAAACAACCAAAATTTATATGAAGCACACCATTCTTGGAAATCCTGAATACCTCATTAGCTCCTGAAACATCACAGTTTAACTGTTAGGTGATGGTAATGCCAATTTGAAAATGATGGTAAATGCCAATTTGTTGGAAACCATGAGGTAAAAATTGGTGTGCAAATTAAGTGAGGCAGAAGAAGAGACAATATTTAGCTCATTTACCATTTCAACTGAATTTTAAAACAGCTAATATATTCCAGGCACAATGCTAGATGCAGGCATCTATCCATAGATGAATTAGACCCCATCTTTGACTTAAGGTGGCACAGTCCAACAGGAAGAAAGACTTGTGAGCAAATAAATAAGATGCAGTATTAGGATGAAGTCAATCTTAAATGTCAGGATAGTGACTGCTGTGGTCTTCACCCTGAGAACCTCTGGGGTAGCGAGTAATGATGTGTGTCCTGATTCCCCATTTCCCCATGGCTACATGCTTTCTAGTCTCTGCTTGAACACCTTCAGTGATGGTGCTCTCACTCCAGAGGCAGCCAATTCATTCCACTTCTAGTCATCTCTGGTTATTAGTGAGTTCTGTATGTCCCTGATATTGACCACTTAGATGGATTGCTTATTCCTCTCTTCATTTACCCACTGACTTTAATTGTATCCCATAAATTTAATCAAATCGCTTCACGACAGCAAACCGCTTCACGATTAAAAAATCTGAGAAAAGGAAGAAAGTCCTTTAAAAGGGAGAATATAAAGATGAAACATCAGATGTTCATGTTTATAATTGTTTTTTTTTCTCAATATAAATATATCTTATCTCACTTTTCCTTTCCGTTATAGTGTCAGTAAAGCTCACCATTACCAAATATGGACATCATTTCTACATCTGTTAAGACCTGAGGAAGAGCTAGTTGTTCAGCTAGCAAATAAAATTATTATCCATGAAAACTACAATGGAAGCAGCTATGAAAATGACATAGCTTTGATTGAAATGAAAAAACACTCAAACAGAAAAGAATGTGTGCTGCCTAATTCTGTCCCTGCCTGTGTCCCCTGGTCTCCATATCTATTCCAACCTAATGACAGATGCATTATTTCTGGCTGGGGCCGAGAAAAAGGTACATGCTTTAAAATTTGTTAATCAGAATCCAGGGGCTGGAATAAATGAGAATATAAATGGATAGGAGCTAATCTCCTAGTACAAAGAGAGAAACATAGCCTCAAATCCAGGAAAAAGAGCATTCAGGCAGGACTGGCTTCATGAGCATGAGACCCGTGCAGTTGCCCAGTACCCCAGGCTCCATAGGGCCCCATGCTTAGTGTAATGCTCTGCTGTCATTATCATGAAATTCTTACTAATTTTTGCAGAGGCCCCCACCTCACGTTTTTATTTTTCACTGGGCCCTGAAAATTATGTAGCTGATCCTGATCCAGAGTTTCAAAGGATACCTACACTGTGTGATCTTGAAGCATATGTTGAGGGGTAACCATTTACAAAGAAAAAAAAGTAGAGTGACAGGGGGACGTATGTAGCATGGACTTTCTGGATTTGTTAGAGAGACATGGATGAAAGATAAAATGGTTTTCAAGGGAAGAGTCACAGTATAGGTAAGTCTTTAATCTGTTCTCTCCTCCACCCCCCCATTCTCCTTGCCCCCTGCCCCCACAGTCACATCCTGCAAAGAGGAAGAAAACATAAAGAATTATTCCTTAGGCTTCTAAGAAGACTTGAGGTGGACGTTTGTATGAATAAGAGATGTAGATTGTAGACATGTGGGGACAATTTATTAGAAAAATTGACTAAATTTGAAGTTTGATTAAAATTAGTCAATGCTTTTCCCTTTGTCTTGAAGGGTTAAATTTGAAATTTAGCTTCCTTTTGACCTCCTACATTTTCTTTGTAAATAACTTCACAACACTGGTCTTACAGACTTATACTCTAGCACATTCTTTATAATTGCCACATTGAAAAGTATAAAAAATACGTATAAATTGACCCAAATGCGTCATATGGTTGAATATGCAAGACTAAATTTTGTTAGTAATTAATTTATCCAGAAGGCATTATGTCCTTACGTTTGTTTAAAAAAAATTTTTTTTATCGTCTATGTTTACAAATATACACAGGAGCAGAGATAAAAGTATTATAAATCTACTTACTCATCCATCACCCAGTTTCCAGTTACCAACACTCAACGGTTCTTGTTTTAGCTCTCTGCATCAGTCACAATCCCAATAGGATAATTAGGAAGGGTTATTTGTAAAGTGGTTAATTACAAGGATGTGGGTAGGGGGTTGAGGAATTACAAGGTCTATGCAGGAACCCAGGACTAACAGTACCAGAACAGCCTCTCTTAGATCTGAAGACATGAGAGGAAGGAGAAGTTACCAAGAGAAAGAGCTTCAGGTAGACCAGGGTGCCTTGAGAGAAGCAATGACTTTGGATTAAAGGTTACAGCCAGCCCCAATATCGCTATCCTCTCTTCTTACCCTCTCTTCCTTGTGCTGGGGTTTTATGTTGGAAACCAGAGGCTAAGGGGTTCCTATTGAGGCATTCCCTCCAGGTCAGCCTCTTTGGGCAGGGGGCAGGACACTGAAGGGTGGAGGATACATCTGAAGGACAATTGGGAGCTATTAAACATATTTCCTCTCCTCCCCACCCCCCCAACCCCCCCCCCCCACCGCCAACACATTCATTTTTTCCTGGAGCATATTAAATCAAACCCAGATATCATGTAATTTCACCCACGAATATTCCAGTAGATATCTTTACCAGGTAAGGACTTAAAAAAACAAAAATAAAACAAAAACACAACACCATTCATACCCAATAAAATGAAAGTGATCCCATGATATCATCTAATAACTATCCTGTGTTTATTAGCATATGCTAGGATTTCACTGATGAAAAATATGGACACAGTCATCAAAGAGTGCAGAGGCTGGAAGATTGAAAGACAAAGACCGGTTCTCAAGGGACTTGCAGTCCAGAGGAGGCATCAGATATGAATGTCACCATCAGACAGCAGAATGGGACAGGTGCCTCACAAAGTATACAACACAAGAGCTCAGGGAAGGAAACACTCTCCTGAGCCATTAAAAACTGTTCACATAGTACAGGAGTTCCCAGTTTTTTAAAGGCTTCTCCTGAGTTAGAGGAAATAATAAATTACTAATTAAAAAAAAAAAAAAGCTCTTAACCTGAAGAAGGTAGCATCGTAAAATTACCTTTTAGGTAGGACTTCAAGGAGAAAAGAAGAAACTCCTTCCTAATTTGCCATATACTTTGGTGGAGTTTTGTCTTCCCCCGCTTCCCAGAAGAGAAGAATATTAGTTTTACAGTTAACTACAGTGTGCTCACTACAGTGCTAGGATCCGTGGAGGTGTCCTCTCAGGATTAGCCAGAAGTCTCTGTCTCCCGATAGCTTATAGATTAACTGAGGGGGTATGTCATTTGGCATAAGATGTTTAGTGTAATTGAATTACTGAGTTCATGGATTAATGAATTACATATATATTTATTAAGCAGCTACTTTGTGCTAGCATGAGGCTGGGTGCTGGCATAGCATTTAGTGAATCAGGCCTAGTCCCTGCCTTCCTAGAGCATAACATTTGCTGAAAGCTGGGGAAAAGGGGGAGGAGAGATGGGGCAAAGATTCACTCCTTATACCAGAGACATCTCACCCTGTATTCTTAACGTTTTCCTCATCTTCCCTGGACTGTCAATAAGCAACAGTGCCTGCCACTTCTCTTTCTGTGGATGAAAAATTTTCAAGTCCCAAATCTCTAACTTAAATGAAAAGGAAATCCTAGACTCTCTTTCAAATCACTTAGGAGATGGAGTTCCTTAGACACATAAAAACACATACACACTGATAACTTCATATATATTTTCTTCATTTAACTCCTTACATTAAAAAGATGTTCTCACTCTAAGAAGCACTTTCAAGGAAATGCAGGACTGTAAAACGATAGGAGCTATTTATGTTAGAAAATGCTGATCACTGACTCCTACCCAGCTCCCCCACTAGACTCAGCAATCAGATGCGAAGGAGTATACCTTCTTCATCTCAGGTCTTTATTAATGAGTATGACTTAGGGCATGTGTTCTGTAATGCCCCTTAACTATCTTTATTTTTATTTTTAATGTTTATTTTTGAGAGACAGAGCATGAACAGGGGTGGGGGGGGGTCAGAAAGAGAGAGGGAGACAGAGTATCTGAAGCAGGCTCCCCACTGTCAGCACAAAGCCCGATGGGATCAAACCCATGCTGTGAGATCAAGACCTGAGCCAAAGTCTGACGCTCAACCGACTGAGCCACCAGGTGCCCCAACCCCTTATTATTTTTAGAAAGACAGTTGTAAAAACTGGACATCTGAGCAGTGTGTGATTAAATATGCTAATGAACTATCTCAGAAGTCTATAATGTATTAGGGAATATGTATATAATCGTCTACATTCCTCATGGTTCACTAAGTTATGAGAATAAGTATTTATTGGTATTCCTCATTTGTGACTTGTAAATGTCTGTTTGTTCTCTCACTATGCTTAGATAACCAAAAAGTCTATTCACTTCAGTGGGGTGAAGTTAAGCTAATAGACAACTGCTCCAAGTTTTACCCGGGTCGCTACTTTGAAAAAAAAATGGAATGTGCAGGTAAGCACTAAGTGGTTTCTCTAAGATGTGTACGTATACCCTCTACCAACCATCTCTCCTCCTCACCAAATCTGCACCCTTGCTCTGGGCCCTGGACCCTTCAATTGGACCTTCTGGCTGTTGCTTCCCTCCCTGTTAGTTCAAGTTCCCTCATGCTAAACTAAGAAGAAAAATCTTCCTTATGCTATCATACAGCAGTATAGCAAGGTAACTAAGAGCACAGACTCTGCATCCAGACTGCCTGGGTTTATATCTCAGTTTTTACCAATTACTACTCATGTGACCTTGAGCAAGTTTCCTCATCTGCAAAATTAGGGATCTTAGTAAATGGGAAACTGAGATGCAGAGCAGGTATAAAACTTGCCCGAAGTCTTACAGACAAGAAGCGATATGTCCAGGATCCAAACCCAAACTTCTTCTACATAAAAGTCTGAGTTATCTCATTTCAAATGGGTCCAGTTGGAAGTAAATTCTCCCTCCTCAGAAATCCCATTGCACTTCTTATGAGACCTGCCAGTGTCTTCTTTAATATCATAGTGTTGCTAGTACCCCTACCTAACACAGCTACAACAGTTCCTACTTTGGTGGTGACCCAAGGGCAGGGAACCAGGCAGGGCAATGCATTTAGGATGCTTTTTAATTTTTTTATTTGAGAGAGAGAGAGAGAGGGAACATGCGCAAGCTGGGGAGAGGAGCAGAGGGAGGGAGAGTGATTATTAAACAGGCTCCATACGTAGAGCAGAGCTGGACACAGGGCTCGATCCTACAACCCAGGGATCATGACCTCAGCCAAAACCAAGAGTCAGACACTCAACTGTCTGAGCCACCCAGGCACCCCTAGGATGCTTTATTAAAACCATTTATAAATAGTGTATTACAGAAAAATGCAAAGTTATTGACATCCTGTAACTTTTTGGATCACTGACCTAAAAACCTTAGAAAGTCCTAAGAGTGAGAAGAAAATAAACAGACCATTCCCTATGCCCTCCCTCCCTTCTTAAATGGAGTTCGGAATTCCAGAGGACAAAAGGGGAGAATTTCACAAAACCTGTTGGAAGACAATTAACACAATTAAGGGGAAAAGCTCTGAGGTCTGGGTGCCTGATTTCAAGTCCAACCTCTTGCCACTTATTAACTGTATGGCCTTGGACGAATTAGTTAACCTCTCTGTGCCTTATTTGTCTCATCTTAAAATAGGGATAATAATACTTGCCTCATAGGGTTATTGTTTAGGATTAAACCAATGAATGGCTAATACATACTAAGCACTCAATAAGCACTAAGTATTCCTATTATTTTCCCAATCAGCCTTGGATGCCACTTTCAGATTGCAATCTCATCAGAGTATAAATTTGCATAAAATAGAGGAAGCAAGGGAAACACTCACTAAATTTGCACAATGAGCAGAAGACAAAGTATACAACTGTATGCGCCCAGTAGGGACCTGTAAGAGATTATGTGTTATTTCGTGTTAGGAAAGTGTAAGAGAGCCAAAGTTGGTACACGCATTGGTGGAGGAGACAGGAAGTCGGCATGGTGGCCTCAGCAAATGGAAGTACATGTGTGATTTTCTTTTCCCTTTGTCTTTTCCAGGTACAGATGACGGTTCCATCGATGCCTGTAAAGGGGACTCTGGAGGCCCCTTAGTCTGTCAAGATATCAACAATGTGACTTATGTTTGGGGTGTTGTGAGTTGGGGTGAAAACTGCGGAAAACCAGAGTTCCCTGGTGTTTACACTAAAGTGGCCAATTATTTTGACTGGATTAGCTATCATGTAGGAAGGTCTCTTATTTCTCAGTACAACATATGAAATTGTGATCTCTTCTGCTCTTTTCCTCTTGGGAGTTGGATTTTGATTGAAATGATACTACATGATTAGTACTTCTCTAGGGAAAAAAATAATAAAGCACATTTTATTGGATATTTTTAAAGATCTCTAAAAAAGCCATATTAGAACTTTGCTGTAAATTATCAAATAAATATTTTAGTCGAGCATACATGTTTTGTTTATTAGAAAATGTGATTAAATTATCTTTTCATACAGGAATGGTATATTGGCTATACTAAAGGTTTTGCTAGTTGCATGATACTTGATTCACATAAGCCTGTATTCAAACCCCAAGTCTACCACCTACTAATTACTTGACCCTGGGCAATTCATGATCTTCTTTGTGTCTCATTTTCTACCTTTAAAATGGAAACTAGAATTCTGAGAAAATGGAGACACATACTAAAGTAAAATGGTTGCAAAGTACTTGTCTCAGAGAAATAACTGACCCCATAGCTCTTGTCCCGTTTCTCTGCTTCTTTTAACTATTAGAAGTTCTCGGAGCTCCTGGGTGGCTCAGTCAGTTAAGCATCCGACTTCAGCGTAGGCCATGATCTGGTAGGTCTGTGGGTTCAAGCCTCCCATCGGGCTCTGTGCTGACAGCTCAGAGCCTGGAGCCTGCTTCAGATGCTGTGTCCCCCTCTCTCTGTCTCTGCCCCTCCATCGCTCACGCTCTGTGTCTCTCTCTCGCTCTCAAAAATAAACATTTTAAAAAAAAAACAGTTGAAGAAAAAGTGTTAGAAGTTCTCTTTAAGGATTTGTCTTTAGTTCCCCATTCCACAAGTCCTCCCTGACCCTCTTTTTAAACCTCTCCACAGACTCCACAACACAACCACTGCCCTCATGGGCGTCAAACCTTACAGTGTGACTGGCTCATCCCCCGCTGCTGCAGCAGCAGTAGACATAGTCAACATCATACTCTGCCTGGTCTGCTGCCTCCGTGGCTGCTGATCTTGGAATCCTTCTCAACCTCTTCCTTCTGGTCACTTCTTTCACTTTGTGTTTTCCCTAGTGATCTTACTTAGAGTCATCTCTAACTCCCATCCACAGTCCCATGACTCACAAACCCCTATCTCCAGCCCCGGTCTTTCTAAACTCCAGATTAGTATTTCACTGAGCACTTGACAACTCCATCTGGGTATCTAATAACAGTTCAAAACAAACATGGGCAACCCAAAACTGCCCCTTCTTAAATCTGTCCTTCCCTCCTCAGTAAGTGGCACTTTTTCAGGGCTCTCCTGTGGACCCAATGTACAATAGGCCCCAGTCTCTTTCTCTTTTTTTTAATGTTTATATTTTGAGAGAGAGAGAGAGAGCATGCGTGAGTGAGGGAGGGATGGGGTGGGTTGGGAGGGGACAGAGGATCTGAAGCAGGCTCTGCGCTGGCAGCAGAGAGCCCAATGCAGGGCTCGAACCCACAAACTCTAAGACCACAACCTGAGCCAAAATTGGACTCTCAATCGACTGAGCCACCCAGACACCCCACCAGGCTTTCTATCACGTGAGCCTGCTGTAATCTCAGCACAGCACTTGTCATCACCCAACATGTTCCGTTTTCATTTGTTCCTCTGCCTCTTCCCCATGATGCTCACACACCCACTACTGCCTTCCCCTTACTACACTGTGAGACACAGGAGAAGAGAGACTGTCTGCCTTCTGCCCGCATCCCTAGCACTGGGTTCGTAGGAGGTGCTCAGTGAAGAAACGTTAGCTGCTTTTATTATTATTCTTTAAAATGCAGCTGTCATCATCCTGAAGACAGATATATTTTTCACATAAATATCACCTTCAATGCCTGGGGCTCAGTCCTGGATAAAGCCCGATTGTTTTAATAATAGAAATGCCCATTTTGGGGCGCCTGGGTGGCGCAGTCGGTTAAGCGTCCGACTTCAGCCAGGTCACGATCTCGCGGTCCCTGAGTTCGAGCCCTGCGTCGGGCTCTGGGCTGATGGCTCAGAGCCTGGAGCCTGTTTCCGATTCTGTGTCTCCCTCTCTCTCTGCCCCTCCCCCGTTCATGCTCTGTCTCTCTCTGTCCCAAAAATAAATAAACGTTGAAAAAAAAAATTAAAAAAGAAATGCCCATTTCTACATACATTCCAAAATTGCTTACTGCCCAGATTTTTTTTCCTTTGTAAAAATTTTGGCAACATATACATACACTGTTTTGTTTTGGTTTTTTTTAACCATTTTGAAGTATACCATTCAGGAGCATTAAGTATGTTCCCATTGTTGTGTGACCATCACCATCTCCAGAAATTTTTCATCTTTGCAAAATGAAACTCTGTGCCCATTAAACACTAACTCCTCCTCCCCTCCCATGCTGTCCAGATTTTTAATTCCTTTTGTCACTGAATGCAAGAGAGTATTTGGTTATCTATGGCTGTGTTAGAAAGACCCTAAGATATTGATCAAAATAACAATTATTATTTTCTCCTGTGTCTGGGGATTGACTGGGCCAGTTCTTCTACCCTCTGGTGCAGTTGCTGTCAGACGGGGCTGGGGTAAGGGTCATCTTGAAGTCTTCTTCACTCACATGTCTGGTGCTTGGGCTGGGAGAACTCAAACAGCTGGGGCTTCTCTGACATCTCTCTCTCCATATGGTCTCTCCACTTGAGCTCTCAACATGAGGTCTCAGGGACACTAGACTTCTCACCTAGCAACTGACAAGTGTCCCAAGAGAAGCTGCAAACAGGAACAGCATTTGTATTTATGAACCTGGCCTTGGAAGTCATTTAGCCTTGCTTCCATCGCAAAGACCTGACCAGGTTAAAGGGAAAAAATATAATCCATCTCTTGATGGGAGAGGTGTCAAAAAATTTGTGGCATATTTTAAAACCACCACCTTGTCCTGACCCAGCAAACCTGGAGCATGTAGCATCTTAGAAGATGTCTGGGTTTGAGTACTAAGGGCTTCAAGCTGGGAGAACATAGCATCTTGACTCCTTGAAGGACGAAACCAGTCTGCACAGTGACCTGGGACCTGGAGGCTTCGCAGCAGAGTGGACCAGAGTCAGGCCTGAAGAGTGAAGAGCCAGGTTCTCCATAGTGACTCCATGTGACAGAGACTGGGAACAGCAGGAGTGAGATGACTGGACTCCCAGTTCAGAGGTCTATGTGAGGGTTCCTGGTTGCAGACCACAGAAGCCAATCTAATTGGTTTAACGAAAAAAAAAGATGTTTTCAAAGATATTATGCAGTTCACCGAATCTCCAGGAAAGCCAGAGAGTTAGCTATGCATCTGGGCATAATGCTCAAAGACTACTATAGGACTGCTTATAAAGACTCCCACTACCAGGAGCTTGGGTCCCAGGCTCCATTTACAGCTTGCACTGAGGCTTGGCACTGGATGCTACTGCTTGACCCTCTGCCACTACTGCTTCTGTGAGTTAGTATGGCCTTTCCTGAAGGTGGTCAACAAACAGAGCTCATGAGATGTGGAGTGCTGCCATCATCTTATATTTAACCATGGCCTCAGAGTTCACTATCTTATGAGGGAGATGGAAAACTGAATTATAAAGCTGCACTTTGCCAGGTATGGATGGAGAGGAAAACTCAAGGGAGACTCATAAATCAGCCTGAAGCGTCAAAGAAGGCTTCCCCAGAGGTGAGCTTAATCTGAATTATGGAAGAAATTTCCAGGAAGATATAAATGCAGGGCTCTGTGGCTTGAGGAGCCAAGCACAAAAGGGGACAGACAGTAGTTCAGCATGACTGGAGCCCAGGGTGCAGGGGAGGAGCTGGAGAGAGAGGAAAGGGCAGATCAGGGAGGGCTTCATGCCAGAGTTGGGACCACTGAAGGACTCTGGAAGGTTCACAGTGGAGGCACTGAGAAAGATGTACTGGAGGGGATGAGGGGAGGGGAGGAAAGACAGTTAAGAAACTTTTGGAGTGATCCAAATGAAAAATGACGAAGGTACAAACTACAGCAGGGCAGTTTTAAAGAGGGTGTTCCTGATTCCAGATAAGTTAAGGAGTGAAATAGATGGCAGCTGGGGACATAAAGAGGTGACAGGGCACTAGGAAAAAGGGTAGGAGTCTAGAATAACTCCCAAGTTTTCTCTTGGATAGTGAAATGGTTGCTGTTGCCATTGATTGAAGAAATAAAGGAAACAGAGAGAGAAGCAGGTTTGGTTAGTTAAGGATATTTTGAAGCTGTGAGGTTTTTGGGAGCCTAGGAAAGATGTATAGGATGCAGTAGGAAATATGAACCTGAAAAATCTGGTTCTAGATTTCTGGAAGTAGCCAGAAACCCAACCTAGAGAAACCACATACACCTGAATTAATCCTGATGGTCTAAAACCCTGCAATTGCACCCAAGTGGGTTCCTTTCCATCTTGTCCAGTGCACCCTCTCTGTGTGCTGAATAATCTTACATTCTGCCCACCGAGATCACTTGAAAATCTCTTCCTTGATTGCTGTGTTTGAGTGTTTGTGTTCTCCCAAAACTCATATGTTGAAATCCTAATGCCCAGGGGCGCCTGGGTGGCTCAGTCGGTTAAGCGGCCAACTTTGGCTCAGGTCATGATCTTGCGGTCTGTGAGTTCAAGCCCCGTGTCGGGCTCTGGGCTGACAGCTCAGAGCCAGGAGCCTGTTTCAGATTCTGTGTCTCCCTCTCTCTGACACTCCCCCATTCATGCTCTGTCTCTCTCTCTGTCTCAAAAGTAAATAAACGTGAAAAAAAAAAAAAGAAAGAAATCCTAATGCCCAATGTAATGGTATTAGGAAGTGGGGTCTTTGGAAGGTGTTTGGGTCATGAGGGTGGAGCCCTTATGAATGGAATTACTATTTTTACAATAGAGACTCCAGAAACCCCACCTCTCTCCCACCATGTGAGGGTCAGTCGTGTACAAACTGGATGACAGCCTTCTCCAGGACCTAACGACTCTGGTGCCCTGATCTTCAACTTCCAGCCTTAAGAACTGTGAGAAATAAACTCCTGTTGTTTATAAATCACCCAATCAGTGGTATTTTGTTACAGCGGCCCAAACAGTCTAAAATACTGATCACATTTGCCTAATAGACCTCCCCAAATGGAGAACCATTATCTTCAATAAATCATAGAACCAGCCCATGCTTGCAGATCTGGCGCAGTCATCGCTTTTCTTTCACTTTGTTCCAGGGTTGAAAGCTATTCACACCATTAATTTTTAATTTTTTTAAAAGCAGAGGCTGGAAACTAGCACTTATTTCCCCTTCTTGTGAGCTCTTTTTAGAAAGCAATGTATCAGCCTTATCACTGGGCAAAGATTGATCATTACATCTGGAAGGGTTTCGCCACTCTGTATTATTTTCATCACAATAACATTGCTCAGGCCATTTGATGAGACATTGGGAAAGACTAGAAAATAGAAACTGCCCTTGATCATTTGCATTTTGTTGATGTTTTGTTATTTCAGGTAACACAGGACTCTACTTTCCACACATTCTGAGTTAATATGTTACATTAAAGCCAATAAATTTTGCATTCTTACTCATTAATACCGTCATGTCCTTGATGTCTATGACAGTGAAGAGATCATTAGGGGTTTCTAGAAGGTGTATCTGACTGATTATGCTTATAATTGGAGTGGAAAACAAAGCCTAGGGGCGCCTCGGTGGCTCAGTCAGTTAAGCTCTAACTTCGGCTCAGGTCATGATCTCACGGTTCCTGAGTTCGAGCCCTGCACCAGGTTCTGTGCTGACAGCTAGGAGTCTGGAGCCTGCTTCAGATTCTGTGTCTCCCTCTCTCTCTCTGACCCTTCCCCACTCGCATTCTGTCACTCTCTGTCTCTCAAAAATAAATAAAACATTAAACATTTTTTTAAATAAATAAACATTAAAAAAAGAAAAGAAAAGAAAAGAAAACACAGCCTAGTCTCAACCAGTCAGAAGATCCCATTCCAAGGCACATGTATCATTTGGACAAGAATCAGCACAAATACAGCATATTTTATAATTTTGTAATTTTGTTTTGACAATATTTCTAAAATATTTACTTATTTATTTTGAGGGCTGGGGGGGTGGGGAATGGGCAGAGAGAGAGGGAGAGAGACAATCCCAAGCAGGCTCTGTGCTGTAATGCAGAGCCCAACATGGGGCTTTATCTCACAAACTATGAGATCATGACCTGAGCTGAAATCAAGAGTCGGACCCTCAACCAGCTGAGCCAACCAGGCACTTCTGTTTTGATAATATTGATTAAAATTGCTTCTCCCAATTCCTCTTCCTTTTTTTTTTCCCTCTGACCACAAATGTGTTTTGTCCCCAATATTCCACTGAAACTTATCTTGTGGTGTTCACCATGACCTCCATGTTATTAAATCCAATGATCAGTATCACGTCTTCATCTTCCTCCACAGCAGCCAAAGTGATGGTTCTGTTTTTCTTATAGCACTCTGCAATATAGCACTCTCCTGCTGCACTTGGCTGCCCTTTTTCAGCCTCCTTTACTGCTTCTTTGTTCCCTGACCTCCTATGACTTAAACTTTGTTCTACCTCTCTTTACACACTCTTTTTAAAGGATCTCTTCTAGTCCCATGGTGTTAAAAGTCGTATCTATGCTGATGATTTCCAAATTCATTTCTAGTCCTCATCCCACCTCTGAACTACAAATTCAGAATAAGCTTCTCAAAAATGGTATGTCTAAAATTAATTTCCTAAATTTTCCCTGAAATCTCCTTTTAGAATCCTCTCTATTTCAATTAGTAAGAACTCACTATCCTAACTGTTTAAACCAAAACTTTAATGTCATCCCTTGATTCCTCTTTCCCTCATATACCATATTGTTGGCTCTACTATCAAGTTATATCTAAAATGTGACCACTTTCACACCACCACTGCTTCTTCCCTGGGCCAACCAATAATAATGTCTTACCTGGTTCATTATGTCCTAGCTGGTTTCCTGGCTTCAGCTCCTGACCATCCACAGCCAAAGTGTATCTAGACAACCTGGCCATTTGCTAGCAGGAAAGACTTGGAAGATAACTGTGGGTTTGCAACCATTAGTATCTGTCCCAATAATAACAAGTTCTACTGATTTAAAACCTTTTGTGCTAACTATTAGGAAGAAAGGATGGAAGTGGGTCATCGAGAAGTTACATGATAGGGTCAGTCAGGGCTGGCTTCATGGGCATGGATCCTGTGCAGACAGATGTACCAGGCACTGGTACATCACCTTGAATGCTCTCCTGTCATCACCTTGAAATTCTTAAAACATTTTGAACAAGGAGCCTTGCAATCTTATTTTGTAATGAGCCCTGCAAGTTATATAGTTGGTCCTGTAGTCAATGCCAAACTCTAGTATCTGGCAGCAGGAATTCAGGAGAAAAGTAAGTCTTGGAATTAGTGCAGCAGAACAACAAATATCTAATGACTGAATATGAAGAGAATGTGAAAATAAAACTTAGAATTTTGTTTACTGGAAAGATGGTGGTGATTCCTATGGGTAACAGACTGGAAACAGAAATTTGTTTAAGAGAAAAAGGGAACAACAACTCTATCAGTCCAAGGAACTGGAGTTTGAGAATTTAATCCCTAAAGAGAATTTAGACAGAGAAGAATAAATCTGACTCCTCAGAGGAGAGGCTGTAGTTAAGAAATTAGATGAGACTAAAGTGAGTGGAGGGGCCAAGATGGTGGAGCAGCATGGATGTTCTCTGCTTCTCTTGTCCCTGAAATGCAGTGAGACCAGCATCAAACCATTTTACATGCCTGGAAAATTGATCTGAGGATTAACACAACAATCTGCATAACCTGAGCCACAGAACTTGGCAGGTACATGGCACAGAGACGTGAACTGGGGGAGAGAGAAGCCGCGTAGGATAGAGAGGTATTTGAGGAGAGAGGACAGAAAAAGGGGGGAGAATACAGGAAAAACACTCCCCATGAAAGTAGTTGGAGAGAAAGAGAAAGTGGATGCACCCACAATTGCCCAAACAAGAAAGGGAGAAAGGAGAAAGGATAGGGTTCCAATATCATTATGACTTTACAAACAGGGCAGAACAGAATAGGAAATTCTGCAGCCCAATGCCTGGCAGTGCTCTGGTGGGAAGGGCAAATCCACAGGAGCGGGCAGCAAGGTCTGAGGGGTCCACAGGCCACATAGAGAGAAGCAGTTTCCCTGCTACCCTGCTAGGAGGGCATTTGGTAGAGGCTGTACAGCCTCCCCACAAAGGTCCAGTGGACCCCAAAGAATATGATTGCTGGTATTAGAACAAAAATGCCAGGGTGCAGTGAAACCTGACACGGGTTGTGTATTGTGATTTACCATAATCCCTGAAACACTGCCTCTATAAGATTTCATGAATTTATTTGGAGGCAAGCCAGCATCTAGTCACAACCTCTGAGCCTCTACAGCAGGGTGATCACAGGAACATTCCTGGGGACAAGCCAGCATCTGGCCATTGCTTGGCAAGACCCTTCTCCAAAAGATCAGAGTGGGTCCAAGCCATAGGGCCCTCAGAAGTGAGGGGTTTGGAAATACAGTCTCATCTGAGATAAAATTCAGGAGGTAGGTGCCACCCAGCAGGCTGACAGCTTGGATGCAGACAATGTAGAAGCAGGGAGTGGAAGGAAGCCAGAGACAAAGGAGAGCTGCCGGTGGGGTAGAGCACAGAGTTCTGATGCTAGACACTGGGAAGCTGGGTGATGCCATATTCACCTTTCCTGCACATGTGCACAAACATGCACATACGCGCCACACCCGATCCACCCCAGTAAGCTAAGCAGCACCACATAATGGAGAACAGAGACATTGCACCAAGCCCTGTCCAACTGCACCAACCAAGCCCTAGAGGACGACCACAAGTCTCTGCCTGCTTAATGTATGCACTATAAAATACTTCATAGTTGGACCTCTAGGGGAAACTGGATGTAATTTCATTCGGATTTCATTTTGTTTGCTGGTCCACCTATTTAGGTGTTTTTTGGTTGGTTTTGTGTTTTCTTTTTTCTTTTTTTCTTTTCCTGTTTCTTATTCTTGGATACAGAAATAGAAAAAATATTTTTATTTTCCATTTTTATATAAAAATTGTTAATAATTTTCTATATATTTTTTTGGAAATTTATTTTTTTTATTCTATTTTACCTTCTCCAATTCATTTTATTCTATTTTATTGTATACATTTTCTTAATTTTTAAATGTTTTCTTACTTTTTCTTTTTTCTTTTTCCTTTTCTTTTCTTTCCCTTTTTCTCTATTCAATTAAGCTTCTTTCAACAACCAGACCGAAACATACCTAGGATCTAGCTTCCTTTATTTGATTTTTTGTGTGTTGTTTTTAATCTTCTTAATTTTCTTTTCTTATTTTATTCATTCTTTTTCTTCCTCCAAAATGACAAAATGAAGGAATTCACCCCAAAAGAAAGAACAAGAAGAAATGACAGCAAGGGACTTAATCAACACAGATATAAGCAAGATGTCTGAGCTAGAATTTAGAATCATGAAAATAATAATACTAGCTGTGGTTGAAAAAAGCAGAGTCCCTTTCTGTGGAGATAAAAGAAGTAAAATCTAGCCAGGATGAGATTAAAAACACTGTAACAGATGTAATCTTGAATAGATATCACGGCGGCATAGATGGATGAAGCAGAGCAGCGAATCAGCGATATAGAAGACAAAATTATGGAGAATAAAAAAGCAGGAAAAAAGAGGGAAACTAAGGCAAAAGAGCATAATATAAGAATTAGAGAACTCAGTTCTAAAAAGGAAAAACATCTGAATCATAGGAGTTCCAGAAGATGAATAGAGAGAAAAAGGGATAGATTTATGTGAGCAAATCATAGCAGAAAACTTTCCTAACCTGGGGAAAGACAGACATCAAAATTCAAGAAGCACAGAGAACTCCCATTATATTCAACAAAAACTGAGCATCAACAAGGTATATAATAGTCAAATTCACAAAATACACAGACAGAGAAAGAATTATGAAAGCATCAAGGGAAAAAAAAGTCCTTAACCTGTAAGGGAAAACAGTTCAGGTTCACAGCAGACCTATCCACAGAAACTTGACATGCAAGAAAGGAGTGGCAGGATATATCCAACATGCTAAATTGGCAAAATATACAGCAAGAATTCTTTTCTTTTAATGTTTATTTTTGAGAGAGAGAAACAGAGTGAGAGCAGGGGAGAGGCAGAGAGAGAGGGAGATACAGAATCCGAAGCAGGCTCCAGGCTCCAAGCTGGAGCCAAAGCCCAATACGGGGTTGAACCCATGAACAGTGAGATCATGACCTGAGCCAAAGTCAGACACTTAACCAACTGAACCACCCAGGTGCCCCTACAGCCAAGAATTCTTTATCTAGCAAGGCTGTCATTCAAAATAGAAGGAGAGAGGTACCTGGGTGGCTCAATAAGTTAAGCATCTGAGTTCAGCTCAGGTCATGATCTCATGGTTTGTGGGTTTGAGCCCCTATCAGACTCTGTGCTGATGGCCCAGAGCCTGGGGTCTTCTTCAGATTCTGTGTCTCCCTCCCTATCTGCTCCTCCCCCGCTCATGCTCTGTCTCTGTCTCTCGAAAATAAATAAACTTTAAAATTTGTGAGAAAAATAGGAGAAATAAAGAGTTTCCCAGGCAAACAAAAACTAAAGGGGTTTGTGACCACTAAACCAGTCTTGCAAGAAATTTTAAGGAGGACTCTCTGAGAGGAGAAAAGACAAAACAAAAAAGACCAAAAGCAACAAAGACTAGAAAGGACTAGAGAACACCACCAGAAACTCCAACTCTAGGGGCAACACAATGGCAATAATTTCTTATCTTTCAGTACTCACTCTAAATGTAAATAGTCTAAACACTCCAGTCAAAAGTCATAGGGTAACAAAATGGATAAGAAAACAAGATCCATCTATATGCTATTTCCAAGAGACCCATTTTAGTCCTAAAGACACCTTCAGATTGAAAGTAAGGGGATGGAGAACCATCTATCATGCTAATGGTCGCCAAAAGAAAGCCAGAGTAGCCATATGTATATCAGACAATCTAGATTTTAAAATAAAGACTGTAACAAGAGATGAAAAAGGGCATGATGATTAAGGGGTCTATCCAACAAGAAGATCTAACAATTGTAAATATTTATGCTCCCAACTGAAAGCACCCAAATATATAACTCAATTAATCACAAACATACAGAAAAAATACCATAATAGTAGGGGACTTCAACACCCCATTTACAACAATGGACAGATCATCTAAACAGAAAATCAACAAGGACACAATGGCTTTGAATGACACACTGGGCCAGATGGACTTAACAGATATATTCAGAACATTTCATCCTAAAGCAGCAAAATACACATTCTTTTTGAGTGCACATGGAACATTCTCCAGAATAGATCACATACTGGGTGACAAATCAGCCCTCAACAAGATCAAAAAGATTGAGATCATACTATGCATATTTTCAGACCACAATACTATGAAACTCGAAATCAACCACAAGAAAAAATTTGGAAAGACAACAAATACTTGGAGATTAAAGAACATCCTACTAAGGAATGAATGGGATAACCAAAAAAATTAAAGAGGAAATTAACAAGTACATAGAAGCCAATGAAAATGAGATGGCATGACAGCCCAAAACCTCTGGGATGCAGCTAAGGCAGTCATAAGAGGCAAGATATAGCAATACAGGCCTTCCTTAAGAAGGAATAAAGGTCTCAGATACACAACGTAACCTTACACCTTAAAGAACTGAAAAAATAACAGCAAATAAAACCCAAAAACAGAAAAGACAGGAAATAATAACAATTAGAGCGTAAATCAATGCTATAGAAAATTAAAAAAAGAAAAAAAGAATATTAATGAAACCAGGAGCTGGTTCTTTGAAAAAAATTAACAAAATTGATAAACACCTAGCTAGTTTGATCAAAAAGAAAAAGGAAAGGACCTAAATAAATAAAATAAAAAATGAAAGAGGAGAGATCACAACCAACACTGCAGAAATAGAAACAATAATAAGAATATTATGAGCAATTATATGCCAATAAGTTGGGCAATCTGGAAGAAATGGATAAATTCCAAGAAACATATACAGTACCAAAACTAAAACAGGAAGAAATAGAGAATTTGAACAGACTTATAACCAGTAAAGAAATTGAGTTAGTAATCAAAAACCTCCCAAAAAACAAAAGTCCAGGGCCAATGGCTTTCCAGGGGAATTCTACCAAACATTGAAAGAAGAGTTAACTCCTATTCTTTTGAAGCTGTTCCAAAAAATAGAAATGGAAGGAAAACTTCCAAACTCATTTTATGAGGCCACCATTACCTTGATCCCAAAACCAGACAAAGACCCCACTAAAAAGGAGAACTATAGACTAATTTCCCTGATGAACACTGACGCAAAAATTCTCAATAAGATACTAGCCAACTGGATCCAATAATGCGTTAAAAAAATTATTCACCATAATCAAGTAGGATTTATACCTGGGATGCAGGGCTAATTCAATATCTGAAAATCAACCAATGTGATACATTACATTAATAAAAGAAAGGACAAGAAACACATGATCCTCTCAATAGACACAGGGAAAGCATTTGACAAAATACAGCATCCTTCCTTGATGAAAACCCTCAAGAAAGTAGGGATAGAAGGATCATATCTCAAGATCATAAAAGCCATATACAAAAGACCCACTGTTAATTCAACCTCAATGGGGAAAAATTGAGAGCTTTCCCCCTAAGGTCAGGAACATGACAAAGATGTCCACTCTCCCCACTGTTATTCAACATATCCTCAGCAATCAGACAACATAAAGAAATAAAAGGCATCCAAATCAGCCAGTAGGAAGTCAAACTTTCACTCTTCATGGACAACATGATACTCTGTATGGAAAACCTAAAAGATTCCACCAAAAAACCTGCTAGAACTGATTCATGAATTCAGCAAAGTTGCAGGATATAAAATCAATGCACAGAAATTGGTTGTATTTCTATACACCAATAATGAAGCAGCAGAAAGGAAAATCAAGGACTCGATCCTATTACAATTGCACTAAAACCCATAAAATACCTAGGAATAAACCTAACTACCAAGGTGAAAAACCTATACACTGAAAACTATAGAAAGCTTATGAAAGAAATTGAAGATGACACCAAAACAATGGGAAAATATTCCATGCTCATGGATTGGAAGAACAAACATTGTTAAAATGTCAACACTACCCAAAACAATCTACATATTCAATGCAATCCTATCAAAATAACACCAGCATTCTTCACAGAGCTAGAACAAACAATCCTAAAATTTATATGGAACCAGAAAAGACCCCAAATAGCCAAAGCAATGCTGAAAAAAAAGAAAGAAAAAAAACCAAAGCTGGACGCATCACAATCCCAGACTTCAAGATCTATTACAAAGCTGTAATCATCAAGACAGTAATAGTAGTGGCACAAAAACAGACACTCAGATCAATGGAACAGAATAGAAGACCTAGAAATGGACCCACAAACATATGGCTTTGACAAAGCAGGAAAGAATATCCAATGGAATAAAGACAGTCTCTTCAGCAAATGGTGCTGGGAAAACTGGACAGCAACATTGCAGAAAAATGAACCTGGACCACTTTCTTACACCATACACAAAAATAAACTCAAAATGGATGAAAGACCTAAGCATAAGACAGGAAGCCATCAAAATTCTCAAGGAGAAAGCAGGCAGAAACGTCTTTAATCTTGGCCACAACAACTTCTTACTCAACACGTCTCCAGAGGCAAGGGAAACAAAAGCAAAAATGAGCTATTGAGACTTCATCAAGATACTTCTGTAGGGTGGAAGAAACAATCAGCAAAACTAAAAGGCAACTGACAGAATGGGAGAAGATATTTGCAAATGACATATCAGATAAAGGGTTAATATCAAAAATCTACAAAGAATTTACCAAACTCAACACCCCCCAAAAAACAAATAATGCAGTGAAGAAATGGGCAAAAGACATGAATAGACACCTTTCCAAAGAAGCCATCCAGATGGCTAACAGACACATGAAAAATGCTCAACATCACTCATCATTAGAGAAATACAAATCAAAACCACAATGGGATACCACCTCACACCAGTCAGAGTAACTAAAATTAACAACTCAGGCAACAGTTGCTGGCAAGGATGCAGAGAAAGAGGAACACTTTTGCATTGCTGGTGAGAATGCAAACTGGTGCAGCCACTCTGGAAAATAGTATGGAGGTTCTTCAAAAAATTATAAATAGAACTACTGCATGACCCACCAATTGCACTACTAGTTATTTATCCAAAGGATACAGGTGTGCTATTTCAAAGGGGCACATGCACCCCAATGTTTATAGGAGTGCTTCGACAACAGCCAAAATATGGAAAGAGCCCAAATGTCCATCAACTGATGAATGGATAAAGAAGATGTGGTACACACACACACACACACACACACACACACACACACACACACTGGAGTATTACTCAGCAGTCAAAAAGAATGAAATCTTGTCATTTGCAACAACGTGGATGCAACTGGAGGGTCTCATGCTAAGTGAAATAAATCAGACAGAGAAACACAAATATCATATGACTTCACTCATACGTGGAATTGAAGATACAAAACGAATGGAAGGGAAGGGAAAAAATAATATAAAAACAGGGAAGGGGCAAAACAGAAGAGACTTTTTTATTTTTTTATTTTTTAAATTTACATCCAAATTAGTGAAACAATGATTTCAAGAGTAGATTCCTTAATGCCCCTTACCCACTTAGCCTACCCCCCTCCCACAACCCCTCCAGTAACCCTCTGTTCCCCATATTTATGAGTCTCTTCTGTTTTGTCCCCCTCCCTGTTTTTACATTATTTTTGTTTCCCTTCCCTTATGTTCATCTGTTTTGTCTCTTAAAGTCCTCATATGAGTGAAGTCATATGATTTTTGTCTTTCTCTAATTTCGCTTAGCATAATACCCTCTAGTTCCACCCATGTAGTTGCAAATGGCAAGATTTCATTCTTTTTGATTGCTGAATAATACTGCATTGTATATATATGCACATCTTCTTTATCCATTCATCCATTGATGGAAATTTGGGCTCTTTCCATACTTTAGCTATTGTAGATAGTGTGACTATAAACATTGAGGTGTATGTGTCCCTTCGAAATAGCATACCTGTATCCCTTGGATAAATGCCTAGTAGTGCAATTGCTGGGTCATAGGGTAGTTCTATTTTTAGTTTCTTGAGGAACCTCCATACTGTTTTTCCAGAGTGGCTGCACTAGCTTGCATTACCAAGACTTTTTTTTTTTAACTGTTTATTTTTGAGAGAGACAGAGACAGAATGCAAGTGGGTTAGGGGCAGAGAGAGAGGGACACACAGAATCTGAAACAGGCTCCAGGTTCCAAACTGTCAGCACAGAGCCCGACGCAGGGATCAAACTCACGAGCTGTGAGATCATGACCTGAGCTGAAGTTGGACGGTCAACCAACTGAGCCACCCAGGCGCCCCAAAACACAAGAGACTTTTAAATATAGAGAACAAACTGAGGGTTGCTGGAGGGATGGGCTAAGTGGGCAAAGGACATTAAGGAGGACACTTGTTGGGATGAGCACTGGGTGTTATATGTAGGGAATGAATCACTGGATTCTATTCCTGAAGTCATTATTGCACAATATGCTAACTTGGATATAAATCTAAAAAAAAAGAAAAGAAAGAAATCAGATGAGATCACCAAGGAGTAAATGAATAGAGAAAAGAAAAAAAGGAAAGTCTTTGGAGGTTCGGTTACTAAGGGTTGGAATCAGGTTATTGCATTCTCTCTTTTCTTGTGGAAGATATACTCACATACGGGAGAGTTTCTCTGAAGACTTCAAAGAACCAAACCCGGTTTAGGGGTTTGGGAGGTGGAACTAGGTGGGACTCCAGAGATAGTCTAATTCAACACCCACACTAGAGATGAGAAAACCAATGCTCCAGAAATCTTAAAAAAAAAAAAAAAAAAAAAAAAAAAGATTCTATGCTCCCTTTTCTGAATGTTTTGGTATATTCTGTACAAAAATGAAGAAACAAAAATCTTTGGCATCTCGTGAGGTAAAAATAGTTCCTGGTTTGACTGGATACTTCACAGATTTCTCTGTACCTTGATTCCATCCCTAGGCACCTGTCTCCCATCCTCCATTGTGGTGAGTTGATCATAGCCCAGGGACACCTGGCTGAGGGTGGCAGGCTGGGGTTGAGCTACATCCATCTGTTTTCTGTGGAGAGAGACAGCTTTTTCTAACTTACTCAAAGTCTGCATCCTTGTAAAGCGGTGTTCTGAATGTGAGAGATTGTGTATGTGAAGTGCATGGCACAGAGTAAGTTCTCAATAAAGAAGGATATGATTCTTACGAACTCTAAAGTGCACATTTATTATACTCATGAAGCTTGTGACAAACACAAAACGCCAAGCTAGAATTTATTGGTAATTTTAATAAGAAAATACACACCGGGGCGCCTGGGTGGCTCAGTCGGTTGGGCGGCTGACTTCGGCTCAGGTCAGTCATGATCTCGCAGTCCGTGGGTTCTAGCCCCGTGTCGGGCTCTGTGCTGACAGCTCAGAGCCTAGAGCCTGCTTCATATTCTGTGTCTCCCTCTCTCTGACCCTCCCCTGTTCATGCTCTGTCTCTCCCTGTCTCAAAAATAAATAAACGTTAAAAAAATTAAAAAAAAAAAAAAAAAAGAAAATACACACCTAATACTTGCAATATTGCCCTTGATCTTACAGTGAAATTCTTGGAAACTTCTGGGATACTAAGATAATCAGATATTTATAGCTTTGGCAACCACTGCAATTGTTATTTAAGGATTCTGCATAGCGCAGGGAAAAATACTGAGAAATATCACGGTAGTTATCAAGTTAGAAAATATGTTGAGTAGGAAAACCATGTTTAAAAGTTTTTTGTTTTTTTAACTGTATCCAAGTATAGAGTACTGTTTCTTCCTTACCAAGAAAGAAAACACTTTTTATTGTCCAACTATTTTCTTCTTCCAGAATTTCTAAAGGAGCTTCTAGCTCATGCTTGCCAGTCAGGCACCACCTCCGCCTAGTGTCGACCTGTCTGGCTCACGCTCTCCCAGCCGCAGCCACCGCGGGTCTAGAAGACCGGGCGAGAACGCGAGGAGGTAGTTCTGGATTCGGTTCCACCTCTCAGGCAGAATCGCGATTTCAAAAAGAAAACTCAGCTGTACCCCTCGCCTCTGTAAGGGGCCACGGGAACTCATTTCTTCTACGGTGAATACCCCCGAAAAGATGTCCCATGAGATGTGTTGGGGAGGGAACTGCTGGGCTGAACCTGTCCTGGCTGCACCCTACAACCATCCGGGAGGGGGCTTTAAAAAAAACCCGACGGTCACAGCCACTCGGTACGGATTTAGTCAGCCTCCTTGGGGGATGGTGCCCGACACCGGTATTGAGTTAATACTACACCCTCAGGCAATACTAACCAGAGCCCGGGCAGAGGCGCAAAGTGGGAATTACTACGGCGCGGTGGACACCACTGCAGCCCCGCACTCGCGCTTTCTCCAGCTTCCAACGCACCACGCCCTGGCGCAGGCGCACAGTAGGGACCGCGGGACCAGGTCAGCGCGTGCGCAGTGTCTCGCGTCTTGGCGACGGCACCGCCTCCCCGCGGGAGCTCAATAAAGGCGGTGAGGGCCCGCCTCCCAGTTCGGAAGGAGGCGTGGGCATGTAGCCTGCTGGGGACTTAGCAGCTGGGGGCTGGCGCCGCTTCCAAGGCGCCCCCTGGGCTCCGTGGGGGCACGGCCCGGCGCAGCGCTGATGGCCCTGCTCCCGCGGCCCGCGCTCGCTCTCCTGCTGCTCCTCTTCCTGCCCGCAGCTCTCAGGTGCCAGGAGCAGGCCCAGACCACCGACTGGAGGGCCACCCTGAAGACCATCCGGAACGGCGTTCACAAGATAGACACGTACCTGAACGCCGCCTTGGACCTCCTGGGAGGCGAGGACGGGCTCTGCCAGTATAAGTGCAATGACGGTGAGAGTGAGCCCAGGCCCTGCGAGGCCCTCAATTTCAGGGTGTTGCGGGGACAGAGGCTGTGGAAGTGGGAGATGCAGGGCACACCTTGACGTTGTCCTCTAGCCGTGGAAAATCTTAATCACTGCTAGAATCTTCCCGTTCTTGTGATTGAGCAATCAGGTTAGAAGTTCGCACCACAATTGTTAGGATGTAAGAGGTCACCTGAGGGTATACTCTCCGTCCCGTTTTCATTTTTTTTTTTCCATTACTACCTTTTCTTTCTTATTTTTTTCTTTTGCTATTGCCCAAAGTTGCCTAAGAACTTTGTGACGTACTCGTCATGGAATGGAGTGGAACCGACTGATTTTAGCTCTGTATTTAGCGCTATTAGTCAGCTGAACATGCAGAATATACCGAGAATTTTAATCATGACGTTGTAACTTTCTCAGTAATTGGTTTTAATTTTTTTTTTTTCTGCAGAGCTACAGAAAATAAATTACGACCTTTGTACAGACATTTTAGTGTGCTCTGTTGAGAAAGAGTTGTGATAACTCTTGGAGAAATTGTCTATCACGACTTGGTAGGAATTTTCTTTCCTTGGTTATCAGTGGCGCCTCTTCCAATTAGTAATGATTAATACTAATATCATTGTTTTGGTTTGCTTTTTCATATTTCTTAACTTTAATTTTGTTTGAATCTGAGAACTTGTTTGGGGCATTTTAGTTAAAATAAACTCTATCTCAGCAGAAATCTTTTCAAGCACTTGCTTTTTTTGAATGTTTAAATATTGTAACAGTTCAGATAAGATAGTAGGGCTTCTCTTTGGAAATTCAAAATGTCAAGATTTTGTTAGGGAGATCATATTTCAAATAAGAGATGAAGTCTGGGCCTAGTTCATTTAATGCTTGGCAGCTCAAAGTAATGGGGAACTCAGTGACTAATGGTAAAACCAGTTTGGATGTAGGTGAATTTAAAATAAATCTCTTTAATGTAAAATTGTGATGCCACCTGCTGCCTGTAATTCTCAAAATAATTTCCAGTTTTATGTTAATGGAATTAAAGAATGAGCCATATCTTGTATGCTACGAGGTGCAAAATGTTTCCTTCCAAAATTTACGCCTAAATGTCACCAGTTTGCAGTCAGGAAGGATGTTTTTGTCGTTGTAGAGCTTATTGGGAGGAGTAAGTGAATTATATGAAGATTAAATGGTTGCCTTTCCTGAGTCAGATATCATAATTTTACTTAGTCATGATACAAATACTTGAGTGCCTGTTAGTTCTCAAGTGTTCTACCAATTGGAGATTCAGCAATAGAGAATACACAGAATTCATCATGCAGCTTACATTCTGGTGGGGAGAGGCAGTCAGTAAACTAAACAAGTAAAAACCAAATATGCAGTATATGTAGGTCTGAAGTAGAACAGTGTTTAGAGAACAATAGTAAAAACAGCAGTGGCTGTGTTGGTAGGCAGTTTACTCATTTAAATAGGTTGTTCAGGGAAGGTCTCACTGATAAGATAATATTTGAGAAGAAATCTGAAAATAGTGAAGGTGACGACACTGTGATTATCTGGAGAAGGAACCCTGTAGGCAGAGAGAAGGGCAGGTGTAAAGGACCTGCGGAGAAAGGCTGGTCAAGGATGACTCGGAAGGTTTTGGCCTGAACCAAGGGAAGGATGTAGTTGCCATTTACTGAGATAGGAAAAGCTTGGAAGGAGCAGTCTTCATTTACTTGTTAGGAATCAAGGGTTCTAGAGTTTATTTACATTTAAAATATCTCTGCATTTGATTGGATACTATTCCTGTTATAAAGATGACTTTAATCTTTCGTATTACTTAACCCTTTTTATCTTCAACAAGCCCCACTAAATTTACCATGTGGAGTTTTGAGCAAGATCTCCGGCACAAAAAAAAGAAACCACAAATGAACTTGAGAATTTAGGAAATGACATTCTTCAGTGAACATCCTTTTGTGTCTTAGTAAATGCTGTCTGCTTATAGGACTGTGGTTCCAAGTCACCATGTTGATAATTCCAACATAATGAAAATTGTTCTTTAATTGCTGTTACCTGAGAAGTCTTCCTAGAACACTGTTTCAACCTCTCCTGTATTTTGGAATGCAGGTGACCAAATCAGAACCAAACAGAAACAGACAAATCCCAAAGCTAGGGGAGCATGGTGATTCAGGGGTGTTTAATAGTTGCGGTAAAGAACTTAAAAAAAAAAAAGACTTAGTAGTAGGGAGAGGGTGGTCAGATTAAAGGACACAGACTTGTTGCATTCAGTTTTCTTTGTTTTATCAAAAGGATTGGCGTTATGGAGACTTGCTCCCTTCTGGCCATCCTCCCTAGTGTGGGAACAAGGCTTTATTGAGATTGAAGTAAAGTTATTTGGGAGAACAAATTAGAGAGTTGCTATTTGTTTTTTAATTTTTTTTTCTCCCTGACAGAAAAGATTTGAGGAAGAAAACTTTCTGATTTCTTCTGAAAAATATAAAACAAAATTGGCTTGTAAAATGTTTTAGAATTACAAATAAGTAAATTTATTCAGTGATTTATGTTTTAACAGGATCCCTTTGACTGTTGTGCAAAGGATAAAAAGGGTCCAGGAAGGTGGGAAGCAAGAATGGAGGCAGGGTGACAAGTGCAGGAATTCAGACAAAAGACGATGGTGGTTTTGTACAGGTTTGTAGCAATACAGATAGTGAGAAGTGGTTGGATTTTCGGATACATTTTGAAGGAAGAGCCTAAAGGATCTGCTGATGGCTCAGAAGGAAGGTGTGAATAGAATAAAAAATGAATCCAAAGTTTTTGGCCTGGATAACTGGAAGGATGGGGTTACCATTAACTGTAATAGGGCAGACGTGGAAAAAAGTTTTTAGGTCATTAGGAAAAATAATAATATATATGTATACTTTTGAGGATGATTCAGTAGAGAGTGAAAACACTGATAACGGGAGAGAGGAAGGAGACCTATTCATATCATGTCCTTAGGTAAGTGACAGGAGTGGGTTCCAGTATATAAATAGATTGGCCAAGAGCACAGAGGACATTTTTCTCTTAATAGGAACAAAGGTAGAAGACATGGGCGCAGATGATGATTAGGTGGATAGATGGCCAGGTTCTCTTTTGATTGCCTCGGTTTTTCTCCGTGAGGTAGGAATCAAGACCATCATAGCTGAGAGAGAAGATGGGAATAGAAGTGTTGGAGATTTGAGGAAAATAGGAAAGTGAATGGACTAGAAAAATAAAGTAGCACAAGGACCTTCTGCAGATTAGTAATCACGAATTAAAATCTCAAGTGTTTGGGAAAACAGGTTTGAATTTCTACGCTGCGTTTCCTATAGAGCGCAGTGGTGAGATCGTTGACCCAACAGCCTTCCCTTTCTTTCTTTTTTTTTTAAATTAATTAATTATTTTCTAATTTACATCCAAGTTATCATATAGTGCAACAGTGATTTCAGGAGTAGATTCCTTAATGCCCCATATCCAATTAGCCCATCCCCCTTCCCACAACCATTCCAGCAACTCTCTGTTTGTTCTCTATATTTAAGAGTCTCTCTTTTTTTTTAATTTGTTTACATTTATTTATTTTTGAGAGACAGAGTGAGACAAAGTGAGAGTGGGGGAGGAGCAGAGAGAGAGGGAGACACAGGATTGGAAGCAGGCCCCGGGCTCTTAGCTGTCAGCACAGAGCCCGACACGGGGCTCGAACCCACAGACCATGAGATAATGACCTGAGCTGAAGTCAGACGTTCAACTGACTGAGCCACCCAGGCACCCCATATATTTAACAGTCTCTTATGTTTTGTCTCCCTCCCTGTTTTTATCATTTATATTTTTTATAATAATTTTTTAAATTATTTTTTATAATTTTTATAATTATTTTTGCTTCCCTTCCCTTATGTTCATCTGTTTGGTATCTTAAATTCATCATATGAATGAAGTCATGATATTTGTCTTTCTCTAATTTCACTTAGCATAATACCCTCCAGTTCCATCCACGTAGTTGCAGATGGCAGGATTTCATTCTTTTTGATTGTCAAGTAATATTACATTGGGCGTATGTGTGTATATATATATATACATATATATATACATATATATACACGTATATATATACACGTATATATATACATATATATATATATATGTATATATATATACATATATATACACACATATACACACATATACACACACACATAACACCACATCTTATTTATCCATTCATCTGTCGATGGACATTTGGGCTCTTTCCATACTCTGGCTATTGTTGATATCACTACTATAAACATTGGGGTGCATCTGCCCCTTCAGAACAGCACACCCTTGGATAAATACCTGGTAGTGCAATTGCTGGGTCATACAGTAGTTCTATTTTTAATTTTTTGAGGAATCTCCACACTGTTTTCCAGAGTGACTGCACCAGTTTGCATTCCCACCAGCAGTGAAAAGAGATCCTCTTTCTCCACATCCTCACCAGCATCTGTTATTGCTTGAGTTGTTAATTTTAGCCGTTCTGACTGGTGTGAGGTGGTACCTCATGGTGGTTTTGATTTGTATTTCCCTGATGATGAGTGATGTTGAGCATTTCTTTCATGTGTCTGTTAACCATCTGGATGTCTTCTTTGGAGAAGTTTCTATTCATGTCTTATGCCTATTTCTTCATGGATTATATGTTTTTTTGGGTTGTTGAATTTGATCAATTCTTTATAGATTGTGGATACTAACCCTTTATCTGATACGTCATTTGCAAATATCTTCTCCCATTCTGTCAGTTGCCTTTTAGTTTTGCTGATTGTTTCTTTCACCCTGCAGAAATATCTTGATGAGGTCCCAAATAGTTCATTTTTGCTCTGGAGACGTGTTGAGTAAGAAATTGCTGCGGCCAACGTCAAAGAAGTTTTTGCCTGCTTTCTCCTCGAGGATTTTGATGGCTCCCTGTCTTACGTTTAGGTCTTTCATCCATTTTGAGTTTATTTTTGTGTATGGTGTAAGAAAGTGGTCCAGGTTCCTCCTGCCTGTCGCTGTCCAGTTTTCCCAGCACCACTTGCTGAAGAGACTGTCTTTATTCCATTGGATATTCTTTCCTGCTTTGTCAAAGATTAGTTGGCCATACGTTTGTGGGTCCATTTCTGGGTTCTCTATTCTGTTCCATTGATTTGTGTGTCTGTTTTTGTGCCAATACCATAATGATTACAGCTTTGTAATAGATCTTGAAGTCTGGGATTGTGATGCCTCTAGCTTTGGTTTTTGTTTTTGTTTTCCAGCATTGCTTTGGCTATTTGGGTCCTTTTATGGTTCCATATAAATTTTAGGATTGTTTGTTCTAGCTCTATGAAGAAAGCTCGTGTTATTTTGATAGGGATTGCAATAGCCTTCCCTTTATGACAAGTCATCTGCTTCAGTGGCTTTCAGGAAGTTGGAAGGAAATTGGTCTATTTGGAAGTATTTACATCAAGTTTTTAAAAAATATGTAGAAAAGATCTATCATAACCTCAGTCCAGGCAAATCTTTAGATTTTTTCTGTCCACACAGATGATAAAACAAAGCATCAAGAGAGAAACATTTCTGGGGCACTTGGGTGGCTTAGTCGGTTAAGCATATGATTCTAGATTTCAGCTCAGGTCATGATCTCATGGTTCATGAGTTCAAGCCCCGTGTGGGGCTCTGTGCTGGCAGTGCAGAGCCTGCTTGGATTTTCTCTCTCCCTCTCTACCCCTCCTCTGCTTGCTCTCTCTCTCTCTCAAAACTAATAAACTTAAAAAAAAAATGAGCAGGGAGCTTGATATGGGGCTTGATCTCATGACCCGGAGATTATGACCTGAGCTATGAGGTGGACACTTAACCAACTGAGCCACCCAGGTGCCCCTGAACAGTTGGTTGTTAAAACCCCTGACAGAGAGCATCATGATGAAGCTTCAAGAAATAGAATGGCTTCCCCAAGAATGTGATGCTGAGCTAGCCTCCATCCACTCAGTGAAAAGAGTTCTCATGTGGTAGGACAAAGAAAACCATAGATCAAATGGCTAGTTTCTCATGATACTCTCATGAGAAATGTAGGTTGGAGAAAACTTGATTTAGATGAAGTCACAACTGGTTGAGTAGTCTACCCAAAAGGTTGGGTTAATGACTTCATGGCTGCTTATAGAGAGGGCTTATCTATGACAGGGTGTAGCAGACCTCTGCCCTGGTTAATATCTGTGTCTTATATCTGTGAGTATCTGGGAGCAGCAACACTGGGTAGACAGCTCTAAATTTAAAATGTGTTGAACAGGGGCACCTGGGTGGCTCAGTCGGTTAAGTGTCCCACTCTTGGTTTTGGCTCAGGACATGATCTCATGGTTTGTGAGTTTAAGCCCCACATTGGGCTCTGTGCTGACAGTGCAGAGCCTGCTTGGGATTCCCTCTCTCTCCCGCTCTCTCTGTCTCTCTCAAAAAATAAAATAAAAATAAACTTAAAAAAAAATGTGCTGAACAGTCCTGAAAAATGATCTAACAAGAGATTCACGATCTAATACTTACACTCAAAATTTAAACTGTAGAAGTGCTAAGTGTCTAGCAGGAGATATTAAGAAGTTCATTTTAGAAAGAACTGGTTGTTTTTTCCTACTGTCTGATGTATCTTACAACTGAGACACAGCTAAAATATATGCTAACTATCTTAGGCTGTATTAATACATCATCATACCTAGTAGTGTTTAGTTTGAGATGGCACATTTTAAAGACATGTGACAAACTAGAAGTGATCAGTCTTTGGAGGTTGATTAATGGTCACCAAACTAAAAGGAGACTGAAGGATAAGCAGCAGTACCAGTTTATTTATAAGGATAATTAGAACTGCCATGGGGATTTGCCTTCAAGTCATCTCATTGATTGATTGATTCATTCATTCATTCATCAACAAATATTTGAGAACCTAACCATATAGTAGGCACTGTTCTAGGCTTTGGAGGTACAAAACAAAACTCTTGCCCTAAAAGGAGTTAATATTTTAGTATGGGGAGGGACAGATAATAAGTAGATTAATGATATAGTATGTTTAAAGGATATGCGTGCTACAAATGGTATGGTCCCAGAAGGCCTTGCTGAGAAAGTGAAGGAATAACTGTAGATACGAGGAGAAAGAGCGTCCTCATAGAACAGCAGGGTCAATGGCATGAAGGCCGGAGTAGACCTGGAGTGTGTGTGGAACCACAGAGAGGTCATAGGTGATGGAATGAAGTGTGGAAGAAAGGGAGAGGAGAGAGAATAGTAAGGAGATGAGGTCAGAGAAGTCAGGGTGTGTGTGTAGCCGACTATACAGAATTTATAGGCATTGAAAGGATTTTAGCTTTTATTCTGAATAAGATGAGAACCCCTTGGAGGGGTTTGAGCAGAGGAAAGACTTGATCTAATATTTTAATAGGATCACTCAGGTTCAGTGTTGAGAATAGACTATAGTTGGAGATGGGGTGGGGTGGGGAGAGCAAAGTAGGGAGACATTAGGAGGTTATGGCAGTAATCCATCGTGGCTTGAAGCAGGATGGTAGCAGTGGAGGTGGTAAGGAGTGATCAGATTCTGAATATTTTTTTTAAATGTTTTTATTTATTTTTGAGACAGAGACAGAGTATGAGCAGGGGAGGGGCAGAGAGAGGGGGAGACACAGAATCTGAAGCGGGCTCCAGGAGCTGAGCTGTCAGCACAGAGCCCGATGCGGGGCTTGAACTCACAGAGTGTGAGATCATGACCTGAGCTGAAGTCAGACGCTTAACCGACTGAGCCACCCAGGCGCCCCAGATTCTCAATATTTTGAAGGTAGAGTCAAACAGGACATGCTGTTGGCGTGGATGTGGGATATAAGAAAATGAGAGAGTCAGAAATGGCTAAGGTTTTTTTCCTGAGCACCAGGAAGGTTGGAGTCTTATACTTGACAAGAGGGAACTGTGGATGGAGCAGGTTTGGGGATGAATGTCAGGAAGTACATTTTAAGTTTGAGGTGCCCATTAAGACTTCCAAGTGGTTAGTATATCCTCCCTCTGTGGGCCCTTTCAGGGAATAGCCAAATCATTAATAGTTTTCTTAAGAATGAAAGACTAAAAGTAGGAGTTGAAGGATCACAGTGACTCGTCCCTGACAGCATGAGGTGTGTTCCTTCATTTTCCAAGGGCCCAGAAACAACCATCCTTCTTGGACAGTGCTGGAGAAACCAGACCAACTTCTGTCATTGGCCTCCTGGTTCCTCGATCGGTCATAACTGTTCTCTTTGTACATACTGTTCTTCAGACTGAGTGGGGCAGGCTGAGCTAAAGCTTTATATCTTCATGAGCTTATACTCTCTTCAGGCTCTACTTCTTTGTCACCTCAGTCGAACATGTGAGTCTTAGCAACTCAAACCATTTTTAGATCCTTACTTTGAGGGAGTTATTTATTTTGATGGCTGATTACTGGAAGGGTTGCTTTTTTCCCCCTCCCTTTACTTTTGGAGGGTAAACTTATCTTTATTTAAGTCTTCTAGTAGTAAATATTAGTTGAATGAGAGTTGGTGGATACTTTGTGTCTCTCTTAAGTAAGCAATTATGGGGAAGTGTTTGGAATAACTGGGGATGTTTTGCTTTTAGAATTAAAGATAAATGGTAGTCCCAGATGTTGGAAGGATTATGATGTAAGATAGACAATCCGGCTTGTTTCGTGTTTCCCAGGTGGTAGAGGATTGTTTATAGGTAGAATTTACAGGAAACAGGAAAGAATTTAACAGTTAGTGCTATTCCACAATAGGATAGGCTATTTCTTGACACTGTAGGAAGATTGTGAGAAACCTTCAAGAGAAAGTTAGGTGACTGTTGGGTATATTGGAATCATTTCTGTATTACATGCGAGGTATTTGTGATATATTTTGCAGCATTTAAGATTGCTGTGATAAAGTCATCTTTCTCCTTGTTACTGAACCATTGTGCTGTTAGGGAGAATAGAACTGTAGTAATATGGTTCACCAAGCAATCTTTATTCCTGATATTTTTCCTTAGCTGGAAAAGGGGTATATTTGTGAAATGGTTGGCTGGAGTGCAGGCTAGAATGTGTGGTCCTGTAATGTCTTATAATGGCATTAAGGTAATTAAATGTTCATTGGATGACCTCATCTTCCTCAGCTTCAAGCTCTGTGAGTAAACTAGTTAGTTAATGGTTATTGAGGTTTGTGTGCAGTGAAGTATTAACTGAAGTTTGGGAGTATACCGTTCTTGCCCTATAAGGTTTTAACCAAAAATGTAAGTGTTAGAATACACAGGGAAACAGGGTGGATTTATCTGTCATATATATGGGCCCAATCTGGCAAGTAACCTCTGAAATTTCCTGAAGTCCACAGTAAGCTTTTGTATGGTTAGGCTTAGAATAAAGACAGTCACTTATGTCAGTATCTAAATATTAAATATTTCCAGGGCACCTGGGTGGCTCAGTTGGTTAAGTGTCCAGCTTTGGCTTAGGTCATGATCATGAGTTCGTGAGTTTGTGAGTTTGAGCCCTGCGTCAGGCTCTGCGCTGACAGCTTAGAGCCTGGAGCCCGCTTTGGATTCTGTGCCTCCCTCTCTCTCTGCCCCTCCCCTGCTTGCACTCTGTCTCTCAAAAAAATGAGTAAACATTAAAAAAAAATTTAAATATTAAATATTTCCAAGGCTAGCATAGCACATCATAGACCTTTTTGCATATGTATTTTCTATCATATTTGAAAATTAATTATGATACCATTTCTATTTTATAGGATCTAAGCCTTTCCCACGTTATGGGTATAAACCCTCCCCGCCTAATGGATGTGGCTCTCCACTGTTTGGTGTTCACGTAAATATTATTATTTTCTTATTTGATAAGTTTTATGATTGGTAGGCTATGCAAGTACTCTTAATAACGCAAGACTGTCTGTATGTTCTCAGGTTCACAAATAATTTTGCTTATTGTAATGGTAATTAGATTTATTATATTCTTTTATAGCTAAAACATTTAATAAGTTCTGATAAAACTAAATGGACTAAAATTCATGTTTTATTTTTTAATCTTGTAGATGTTAATTCTGTTGAAATGATATTTCCTTGTGTCACACACATAGTTGAAAAGTTTAGAGTATAGAAGGAGTGCCTGGGTGGTGCAGTCAGTTGGGCACTCGACTTCAGCTCAGGTCATGATCTCACGGTTCGTGAGCCCGAGCCCCGTGTCGGGCTCTGTGCTGACAGCTCAGAGCCTGGAGCCTGCTTCAGATTCTGTGTCTCCCTCTCTCTCTGCCCCTCCCTCACTCACACTCTGTCCCTCTCTCTCTCAAAAACAAAGATTAAAAAAACATTTTTTTTTTTAAAGTTTGGAGTATAGAAGGAATGCTCCTTAGGATGAAAAATTATAAATAAAGCTTATTTATACTCTATTAAAACTAGGTGAAGTGGGATAGCTTTTGTGGGAAAACATGACTGATTCCTAGACACAAGATTTTTGCATGTAGTTATTTAAATCAGTTAAAGATAAGTTACAGATTCGAAGGAACAGTATCTTTAGGGAGTGGATTAACACTCAAAGACTGAACCATGATAACATAAAATATGAGTCGTAGGAGCTTAAAAGTTTTCAGTGATATTCTATATAAAGAACATTTTATAGGGGGAGAGGTACAAAATACTTTGGAATATCCCTAAATCAATCTTAGGTCTTGGCCTGACCTTTCTGTTTTTAAAACTTTGTTTGGTGTTTTGGACAACTGGAAGTTACGTTTGTTACCAGCAGATAACTGTGAATATTGCAAAATAGGAAGTTTGAGGCATGGCTGAGAGGGAGAGAACATGGGTGGGTGCGGGTGAGTAATGGGGAGATGTAGAAATAACACGGAAAATATTTGTAGACGGAAATGGATTTTGGAAATTATGCAGCAGTCATTGTCCTTGATTTCTAAGTCTATTTGAATGCAGTGCTTCGGCAGAGGAGTTTTGAATTTCATCAACAATAATCCATCCAAATGCCTCTTTCAGCTCAATATTGGCATCCCTTCCCTGACAAAGTGCTGCAACCAGCACGACAGGTGCTATGAGACCTGTGGCAAAAGCAAGAATGACTGTGATGAGGAATTCCAGTATTGCCTCTCTAAGATCTGCCGGAACGTGCAGAAGACACTCGGGCTGGCTCAGCATGTTCAGGGTAAGGATGTGTGTTACTTTATCTATCGTGACACAGCCCCTTCAGTTTTTTGGGATGAGGAGTCATTGGTTTTGTCATCTCAAATGAGTTATAGTCGTGGGAGCAAAAAGTGTTAAGAAACCTTGGGAGTGGGGTGTACGAGGCAGAGAAGAATGCATCCAAGGTCTGTGTCCAGTAGTATATCTGTAATTCTCTAGAGCCTAAAGTTTGAAACCCTGGATCCAGTGATTTAGTATAACACATTGTATTTGGAGTGGGAAGTTCTAGAAGATTTGAGCCTTAACTCTGTCCCTTCATATGTATCTCTGTTAGGAGGGTCCCCAAAACCACTCCCAGGTTTGCTAGGAGGACTGACAAGATTCAGCATATAGTCGTACTCACAGTGAAGGGACACAAAGCAAAACCAGCAAAGAGTAAAGGTGCTTCAGTGTTCTCATTTATAAAATAACATGAATACCCACCTCACAGAGTCATCATAAGTATAAAATGAAATATCAGTGGAAATACAAGTCACTGTACAAATACTAGAAGTTACAAAATCTCTTCACTGTCCAGCCGAATTATTTACCATACTTTGAAATCAGAAGAGAAGGGGCAGGACAGGAAACTAACTTTTAAGAAGCATTTTTCATAAGATACCATGCTAGATCTCTTAGGTTTTCCTCAATGTCCACAAAACCCAAACAAGTAGGTAGTGTTATACCCATTTTTCAAGGAAGGAAACAGGTTCGGAAAGAAGTAACTTGTCCCAAGTTGCATACTTCCAATTCTAAACTTGCGTTCTGGCTGCTACAGTATTCCCCAGACAGTGTCCTGTTGTAGGTCTGATTCTGAATTCCTAGTAATAACTGTCAAGAAAGAAATCTCTGCTCTAGGTGCAGCTTGAACTTCCAGCCTCTGAATGCCCTTGCATGCTTTCGGCTAAGGTAACCTAGTTGTATGGCTGAAGCATGCATGGATGTATTTCCTGTCTTCTGATCTAAGGACCTACGAGTGTGGCCAAATGATGCAGCCAATTTCCCTGCAATGTCCTATTTAATAATTATAGCCTTGACACTTCTGTGGTAGTTGTGTTCCTTAATGACATAGTCTTTTGGAGAACTTTGAGAATGTCAAGATTTTGCAATGAATAGTTTCTTCCTTAACATGAGTATTTGAAATTGGAAGATTGGACAATTAAAAGCCACTCTGTGCTATGTCTCTGTAAGTGGAGTGTGTTAAGATAATCTAACCTGGCTGCTCTAGGCCTCTGAGAATAAGGAAAGTAAGTCTACTTTTTTTTTTTAAGTTTATTTATTTATTTTGAGAGAGAGTGAGTGCATGGGAGGATCAGAGAGAGAGGGAGAGACAGAGAATCCCAAGCAGGCTCTGCCCTGTTAGGCTCCAGCACAGGGCTCAAATTCATGACCTGAATTTGAGATCATGACCTGAGCCGAAATTAAGAGTCGGATGCTTAACCGACTGAGCCACCCAAGCACCCCATATTACCTTTTTTTTTCCCTAAAAAAAAATTTTAAACTCTGCCAGAGGAAAAACATTTTTGATTCCTATGTTTCCCTTCCCAAGCCAAATTTGGATAATGAGAAAGAGAGAGACAAAGACTGGGGTCCATTTACCTTAAGCATCTTAAATGATGTGTGATCAGTTCTTAGAAGTCATTGGCCATAATTAAATGTTTTGAGGTTTCTCTGTTTTTAACCTTTATTTCTTCTACACCTAAAAATCTTTTATTGAAATGCAAACTTGAGTGTTCCAAGGCATCTTTAATCGTGGTATTTTTCAGATAAAAGGAAAATTAACAGTGATGAACTAATCAGTACCATTCAGAGAGACTTGTTTGCCGAGTACGTAAAAAACTGAACATTTGCGAGCAAACAAAGCAGATGCTAAAGGTGCTGACCCCGACAGTCTGTATGTAGGTGCTCTGGCTGGCGAGGGTGAGGGTGAAGGTGACATAACATATGTTAAGTGCCCACCAAGGGTGTGCTTGACATCATGCCGTAACGTGTAATGTATGTGAGGAGAGAGCAGTGCTTTGCGGTTGCCTTGTGGTCACGGTGCTTTCTTACTTCACAGCGTGTGAAACAGCAGTGGAGCTCTTGTTTGATAGTGTTATACATTTAGGCTGCAAACCATACCTGGACAGCCAACGAGCCGCATGTAGGTGCCGCTACGAAGAAAAAAGTGATCTTTAAAGAAGATGCTGACAGGCGGTGACAGCAGAAGGGGACAGAAGAATCTAACCTTTGACAAAGAAATAACGTTTTACAGCATAAAGCTGCCTTACTTTTGTGAAAGGATTATTTTAAGATTTATTTTGACATTCAAACTAAAGCAAAAAGTGGGGGAGGTGATCTTCCTGGACATTGCTGCCTTAGTGTGCCAAGTTGTCTTGACCGATCTCAGAAAAAGGTGTGTGTTAAGGGGAGAATATTTTGAAAGAAGGAGTCTGTAACTCAGTTTTCACAACTGTGTTTACCAAAACAATGAAGTCACATGTAAAATGGATTACAATGTGTGTTCAGCATTATCTTATTTGAAAATACGGGGAAATCTTCACTTAGAAATATATGTTTATTACAAAATTTTAAATATACATTTTATGCTTGGAAGGATCTGACTTTATTTTTCTCTATTTTAATTAACACATGATATGCTGTTTTCTTGTAGCCCATTGAGCATATGAATAAGTCTCACTTCTATTATTTTATTTTAATATAATTTATTGTCAAATTGGCTAACATACAGTGTGTAAAGTGTGCTCTTGGTTTTTGGGGTAGATTCCCGTGGTTCATCACTTAACATACAATACCCAGTGCTCATCCCAAGTGCCCTCCTCAATGCCCATCACTATTTTCCCCTCTCCCCCACCTCCCCCATCCACCCTCAGTTTGTTCTCTGTATTTAAGAGTCTCTTATGGTTTGCCTCCCGCCCTCTCTGTCTGTAACTATTTTTTCCCCCTTCCCTTCCCCCATGGTCTTCTGTTAAGTTTCTCAAGATCCACATATGAGAAGTCTCACTTCTATTAATGACAAGACTGGTTACAAGGACAAGGTTTCCATGTCTCTTTTCCTTGTAAAATTGGTGGCCTCTTGGGGAGCAAAACCAGGATAACTAAGTATTATGTAATGTGCCTAGAAGGTGACATGAACAAAATTCAGATGCCCAGCCACTCCCATTTTATGAACTATTCATATGAGAAATACCATATTTTGCTATAACCTTTGGCTAAATTGAAGAAAACACGAATTTAATGAGACAAATGAAAAGGTGCTTCACATACACATTAGAGCATTATATGGTGCCCTGCTTTGGTGTTTATTCCTTAGCACTTGGTCCTCATAGTAGATTCAGGTATATTTTTAAGACAGTAACCTTTTCCTAATAGCAGTCTTATTACTAAACATTGTTTTTGAAAAAAAAAAATTTAAGTCTTTAACTGTGGAGTCAAAACAGATGGTAAAGCAAGATACAAAGAGCTATCTTTTGTAGATTTCTTATTTACATTGAAAATTATCAGCAGATGTTTAAAAGCAAATCCCAGACCCTTAACTACCTCTGAAAATGTCTGTGTGTGTTGAAAGCTTTCTACCCTTTGGAAAGCCCAGCTGTATTCCTCTATGCCTCTTTGCTTACCACCAGCTGTTGACTCTCCCTAGCCTACGATCCCAAGCCATATATAACTTTTGGGTAACCTGTGGTCAGAGTTATTAAGATGAACTGCTTGGAATGTCAGAGAAGGCAGCTCCAGGAGAAGTGGTTCTTTTTAAGTCATTACAGGCAGAAGTGGGCAGAAAGAAAAGTGTGTTCTAGAGAAAGGGCCACATTCCTAACTTTGGATATATATCATTGCTGGGAACCTGATAACTTCCCAAACCGAGCTGGTGGAGCTATTCTGCTAAGAGATGTGTTCTCTGTGAGACAGGGCAAGTGTATCCCTTGTGACTAATGGAGCAAACTGGGGTCTAACTTAAATGTTTGGAACCCTTAATTGATACTTTCCAGACTTTTTAAAAAGCAGCAATTTTATAAGCTCTCTATTAATATTTACTATTGAAATACTTGACCAGGTAACTTTTAAACTTATAATAAATTGATGGGTTTTCTTGGCAGCATTGGTTTCTCAAGAGGACAGACTCAGAATTCTGTAAAATATTTAATTCATGGTCATAAATTATACACAAAGAGCAGTAGAAACTATTTTTACATGTTAAGATTTTGATCTTGGAATAATTTTAAGATTTACAGAAAAGTTGCTAAAATAATCTAGACTTGCTCTGTACTCCTTACCCCTAACATTTTACATAACCATGAAACATTTGTTAAGAAATCAACTCTAGACTACATTTGGATTGCATTGGTTTTTCCACTAATGTCATTTTTATTTTCCATGATCCAATCTAAGATACCACATTGCATTTAGTCATCATGTCTGATAAACCTCTGGTCTGTGATGGTTCCCTCAGGCTTGTTTTTCATAACCTTGACGGTTTTGAGGAGTACTGGTCAGTATTTTGCAGAATGCCCCTCAATTTGAGCTTGTCTGATGTTTCCCTCATAATTGCACTGGGGTTATGGATATTTAGGAAGAAAACCACAAAGGTGAAGAAGGGTTCTTCTCATCAAATCATATCAGTAATTGAATGTTATCAACTTGATGGTATGTTAACTCTGGACACTTCTTATTTTTTTCTTTCCATACTTCTGTTCTTTGGAAGTCAGCCCCCAGGTCAGTCTATGGTGAGTCTATGATGAGCGGGCAAGATTCTGTTCCACTTTCTGGAAGGGGGAGTATCTTTATGTGGTAAATTTTTCTTACAGAAAAGTCTCCTCCCACCTCAATTATTATTTTTTTACATTTATTTATTTTTGAGGGAGAGAGAGACAGAGCATGAGCAGGGAAGGGGCAGAGAGAGAAGGAGACACAGAATCTGAAGCAGCCTCCAGGCTCTGAGCAAGCGGTCAGCACAGAGCCTAACACAGGGCTCAAACCCACAAACTGTGAGATCATGACCTGAGCCCAAGTCGGACTCTCAACCAACTGAGCCACCCAGGTGCCCCCCCCTCCTCAATTCTTTATATCAGTATGGACTCCTGTATATTTCCTTTAGACTTTGGGTAATGTTTACTTTGTTGGTCAAGTTGTTCCAGCTTGGCTCTTAGGAGTTATGTCAGGTTGGCTCCTCTGTCTCTTTGATATATCCCCATCCTTTTGATTTTTGAACACTTCCATACTTCCTGGTAAGAATGTGGGAAAGTTGATCTGGGCCCAACCTGTGTATTTCTAGCACTAGAATCTGCCTCTTCTCCAAAGAGCACCAGTCCCTTTTATTGGGGAATGGTTTGCAGTGCAACTTAGAAACCAGTATTTGGGTATTGGATTTGCTCATTGCTACTAGAGGATCCATTCTGCTAGATCCTCCCAGCAAACAGAGCTAGGAAATATGTATGCATATTAACCCATGTACATGTACGTCTCTATAATGATTTCTGTGTGTGCATATATATTAAGCTGAACATGAGTTCTTACTAATGTCTTCCCTTGAATTATGTACCACAGGGCACGTATTTAGATTTTAAGAATGGCATTTTCCCTATCCATAGAATAGATTCATAAAAAAACAAAAACAAAAAGAAAACCCCAAGACTAGCTTTCTGCAGCTCTCTGCAAGAAACCTAAGACTTATATTTTTGAATAAAACTATATTGCCTTTAAATACCACCTATGTCTTTAAAATCTTTTGATGCACCTCTTCCAGGGACAGATATGGCTGTATTCATTTCATAGGTGGAAAAACTGAGGCACAGAGAAGCTCTAAGGAAGAAAGAATTGTAATAATGAGGACAAAAGTAAGTTATACACATCTGGAACCGGCATTCCTTCAGTGAACCCATAGACTATACTAGTAATATTAATTAAAATGTTGTTTTATTAACTTTATAACTAATTCTTCCTAAAATGAAAAAGTGGTATTTCTGTCAGTATATATAGAAGTACAAGATTGTCGGGAAATCAAAATGTACGTTATTTTATCCTGTACATAACGATAACATCTAACAAAGTGAAGACCATGAAGTCTATCAAAACAACTGTTTAGGAGGCTGGCTTCAGTAAATTTGGGGTAGAATGAAACCTGTTAGGTAAGATCTTCCCACATGTATCTCATTGCACTATTCAAATTCACAGATATTACTTATAATGTTTTCATTCAGGTCTTGTGTAATATATAACTCAGGACTGGTTAAAGTGATTGAATAGCCCCCTTCGTTTGCAGTTTTTCTTCACTGCTTCACCTTACAAAACCAGCCATCTGCTCAAGTCATAAATAAAAGCAAGAATGAGTCAGTGTAACCAGTATACAAAAATGATTAATAAAAATAACTAGTGTCTCTTTGCAATAGTGATATATACAAGCAATAGTGATATATACAAGCAATAGTGATGTTAGGCTTTTCTGCCTCAGGTTTATAGGTTTCGAAGAACATTTTTCAAAGGTTCCCTGCAGACAACTTTACAAACATTTTTTGTTGGCTTTCAGCTTAGTATAGGAATCACGATTATAGAAATCTAATATATCTGTGATTTATATAGGGAAAATCAAGTTTAGTGGGGTAAGTTGAAAAAAAAAATGACCAAAATTTGAGAATTATCTCTGAATTTTATTCCATATACTTCATTTCTAGCATAGGTGACAATTAGCTAAGACCTTTCAGTAAGTTCTATGAAAGTGACATTTAAGCCATCCTGTCAGTTAACTTTCATCTGTAATGCATCTTAATTATTTTAATAATATGGATTTCAGTTCTTTTTCTTCTTTGAGAAGGTGGCATTGGTAGGATTCTAATTAGTCTATGTCAGTGGTTTTCAAACATGAGCGAGAAGCAGAATCATTGGATTCTGGCATTAAAACATGTGTGGACCCCACCCCAGGCTCTCCTATTCAAGAGATCTGATTCTGTAGGTCCCAGGAGTTTGCATTTCTAGTAAGTTCCCTGGTGTCGATACTGCTGCTTCAGAGACCATGGTGTGATCTCTAAAAATGTACTGAAAGCTTACTGTGAGCCAGGTACTATTCTAGGAGTTTGACAGTTACTGTCTCCAAAACTTGAGTAAGCTTGGTTCCCATTTTACAGATGAGAATTTGAAGCTGAGAGAGGTTAAATTGATTTACTTATGCAATGTCTTACAGCTAAGAAAATGGTGGAGCCAGGGTTAGAGTCTAGGCAGCCTGTTTTCCAATCCTAGGCACTCATTTTATTGGGATAGCTATTGCTTTAAAAGGCTAAAATTACACATTTAGAATTCTGAAATAAGTATCCCAAAATGCTTTGTGTCTTTAGACAAAATCTTACTTTAAAACATAACCACATACATATGCTATAAAAAGTAATATTCTGAGGTAAGATACTTAGGGGGAAAAATAAAACATTCCTTTTATCTTCACCTTTCAGATAAGTGGAAAGTCAGCCAACTGGGTTTCCACATCTATGGGGGGGGGGGGAGTGTTTTCAGGACTCAAGCAGAGGAGACCCTGAAAATTGGGCAAAAGGACAGGAAGTTCTGGTGGTCAGATAACACATTCAAACTGGATAAAGTCCAGAGTGCAAACGCTGAAACCCTGGATCTCATTCAATGGATAAATATTTACTGAGCACCTCCTACATGCTAAGCAACTGTTTCCTCTAATGGGGAAACCAAAAGAAGGCCAATCTTGCTTTCAGTGAGCTAAAGATGGTGGTAACAAAAATAGTTTGAGCTCTTCACAAGCCAGGCACTGTTTTAAGTAGTCATGATGAAGGAGCATAAGGCAGGTTGAGGGCAAAATACAAGCTAGCACCCCCACCCCCAGATGGGATATGTGTGATATTCCTCAGACACTCTTGGATGCTCAAGAACAGAGGAAAGGAAAGAAAAATGGTTAACTGATAGAAATCACAGTCATATAGGACATGGGTCTCCAGTTTACAAATATCTTAGTAAATTGCAAGAAAAAGGCAATTTCCTTTATGATTTTATTTTATATTTGAGAGAGTGTGAGTGGGGAAGGGGCAGAGAGAGACGGAGAGGCAGAATCCAAAGCAGTCTCCAGGCTCTGAGCTGCCAGCACAGCCCAATGCAGGGCTCGAACTCACGTACCTCCAGATCATGACCTGAGTGGAAATTGGATGCTTAACTGACTGAGCCACCCAGGTGCCCTAAGAGAAAGGCAATCTTATCAATAGCCTAATCTCCAGAAACCTATAGACTCAGTTTCTTGCAGCCCCAACCACCCATAATGATGTGGGGAACAAAGGCAAGAAGGAAATGGCAGGTAAAATTAAATTTCCTTATAATATGCAGCCCAGTGACAGATACTTGAGGCTGGCAGAGTTAAATGTTTCTCCAGGAACTCCCTACTGTCTTAAAAGTTAATACTTTGCTAGAGGGAAAGACAACCGTAGCTTGGTAATAGCAAGCCCTGATATATCTTAGGAGTCCTCTTTAGCATATCTAAGTCCCTCTGGAGGGGGCCCTATTGTCTTTACCTCCTCCAATTCCCTAGTATATACCCAGTTACCTGGCACAACCCCAGTGCACGCAGCAATTCCTGCTCATGGGTCCTGTCCCTGTGCTTTAATAAAATCACGTTTTTGCACCAAAGATGTCTCCAAGAATTCTTTCTTGGTCGTAGGCTCCACACCATCCCACCATCACCCCAAAACTTCATGGGTCATTTGAGTTAATCGCCACAACAACCGTACAAGGCTTTGAGTGATACCCTATATCTTAACTACAGAGTAAGTTACTAAAACAGATTTCTGAAATATTTTGCACACACAATGAAATGAACAGTAAATGGCATTGGGTGAGAAAAAGCCTCTGATTTCATATTCTAGTTAATGACCAAGTACACGTGGGAAAAGTTATCAAGTTGGATTTTAATTTTTCTCTCCCAAATAGGGTAATATTTATTGAAGACGGATCCCTTATACTTAAGTATCCCTTATGTTATTTTAATGTATTAAAAATGGTACTTTAACACATTTTCCCCGCAGTCTGAAGTTAGTTACTTTTTAAATGACAAGACCCAGAGAAATGACAAAAGATGAGGCTACCTTTTAATCCGATTTTAGAGCTGCTCTTTGAAGCAAATTCACACAACAGCCAACCGAAGGAGGAGCTCAGTTCAATGCAACATTGAGCACCCGTGGCGCTCAGCGCACTGTTTGTCGGTGAGGAGTACACACATAGACCCCAAAGTTCCGCCTCCAAAGTTATGATCGCTTCCCCGAATTAGCTCTACCTATGAAAACCAGATTTAAAAATCCCAGGGTTGCCTCTAGTTTACTCTGTTCCCCAACCCCCAAGCAAACAGCGTTTAAAAGAAATCATTACAGTCCTATAACATAACTCGCACTGGGGAAGGACTAAACGGGAAGCCGGAAAACGCGACCCCCACCCCCTGGGAGGCAGGCGGGAGAAGCAAACACTGGGGGCGGGGACTGCGAACCTCGGTTCTCTGCAGGTGCCGGGAAACCACCTGCGGCTTCCCTATTCCGGGCCCGCCGTGTGTCTTCGGGGTGCCAACCGGCATTTCCCCAGAGCTGGCTCGTCTCCAGGCGCCAGGCGGACGAGACCTCGTCCCTGGGCCTTCCCCGCGCGCTCTGGTCGCCCCGAGCTCGGGAGTGGGGGCAGGAGCCTGAGCTCGGCGGGCAGGAGGCTCCGAGAGCAGACGCGGCCCCCACCCCCTCCCGGGAGCGGACGGGCGGGCTGGGGCGGAGGAAGGGGCGGGGGCTGCGGGCCCCTGGATGCAGGAAGCGGAATCTTTCCCGGGCGCCAGCTCTGCGGGCTGGAACACTATGACTTCGGCGCCGGGGCTCAGCGGGGCTCGCCCTGCAGGTAGGCCCGCGGGTGCCGAGGGGGCGCGGGGCAGCTTCCCCAGCGGGGCGCGCGGGCGGGGGCGGGGACGCGGGAGCTGGGCGGCCGGAAAGAGTTGCGGGTCTTGGAGGGAAGCGCGCAAATCCGGTGGGGGCAGCTTGTTAAATGCCTTCTGGTCCAGAAAACCAGCCCGGGACTCCGTGCGGGGTCGCCGCCGCCTCAGGGCCGCCCGGGGTAGCGGCGCCCGGCGCTGGGTCGTGCCCGCTCCGCCTTTGTCCTCCGGGCGGTTCTTTCTTGCCGGGCGTCGGGCCATTTAAACCTTGGGAGGCTGGCTGGGCGGCTGCTGGCACCTCCCGCGCCTGGGTTTTTTGAAAGTTGACTTTTGGAAGTTGGATCTGGTTTTGTGTTCTCCTGAGTAAAAAGTAAAAGGAAGTGGTTGCGTGCATAATAATGGAAGCATAAGCAGCCCGCGGGAGCGCCCCACCGGAGTCCCCCACAGGAGCCCCTGGTTATGCCCTGACTTGAGCTGGGGACAAAAACCGGGCCTTGGCTGCCTGTGCAGCCCCAGTGCCTCTCCCGCAGCCAGGGCCGTTTGTGGGTTTGGGTTGAAACCACATCTTTCTCTACAGTCAACTGCTAAACGTGTACTTTAGAACTTTCTTCCCTGTCACTTACTAATTATATCACTGATAGCTGAAGAAACTTCGAGCCTGGCCATAGTAAAATAAAAGGGGGCCATAGTAAAACAAAAGGAAGGAAGGAAGGAAGGAAAGGTTGAAACTCTAGAAGTTGATGCACAGTGCCTTTATTTCAGAGCTTTTTATTCGTTGCTGCACAAAACCAGGCTTGCCCCAGAGGCAAGTTGTAGGAAGTTCAGGGAGTGGCCTTGCCCTGGATGGACAGTGCAGGGTCCGGTGGCCACTCCCATTCTGAGGGGTGGGGAGCAGGGGCAGGGGTCCGGGATGCCTCCCACTTCCCCCTCCATTCTCATCCCATTGCTTTCCTTCTCCTTCCTGCGTCCTTCCTTTTTTGCCGTCTCACCCCCTTTTTCACTGTGTTCTAGGCCTGACGTGGTTTACTCAGTACAGGCCTATTACACAGATACTTGATATGGGTAGATTTTCATAGATACTGAGGGGAATGATGGCGATGACCGTAGATACTGGAGAAGTTTGGAAAAACGAACACTTCGTTTAGGAAGGTAGATGTTTTCTCTGGTTGGAGGGGGTTAGCATGGCGACCTGAGTGCAGAGACGTGAGTCTGTAGGGGGACCCGGCTTTCAATCCCACTCCACAGCACTGTCCTGGGACAAGCCTGACGTGCTGGCTGCCTCATGGGCTGTGGAGCTGAGGCAGAGAAAGCTGGGCCACCAACAAATCTAACGTGCTGGGCCACCAACAAATAGTGGCTGGTAGGGGAAAAAAAGGAGTGATTAGGTTGGTAAAAATTAAACTGATTTAAGGGGCAGAGAGGTGGTGGCCGCATCATGGTGGAAAGGAAAATTGCCTAAATCAGAGGCAAGGAGAAGTGAAAAGAGGACAAGAGTCCAGTTTGATGACGGACCCATTTTTGATAGATTGCAGATGCACGGGAGTGTGCAAGTCTATTATATAGAGCATCTCCATTAAAAATTTCTCCATGTTGACAGAGCCATTTACCCTTTTAGGCAGGCAACTTGTGTTCCTGCAGTGTAATGACACTTGTTAAAGTGTGCCCTTCCTGAAAATTTGTCTGCTTAGGACATACCGCCTGAGTCCCGATGTGTTTTCTGTGGCACCTGGGTAAAATTTATCAACTCCAGTAATGTATCGAATTTAGATTCTAATGTATGTGCCGATGGATCGCTTTCAGTGAACAAGTAGCCAGAACAGAATGGCAGCTGGACCTGATCCATAACGGGGTGCAGGATGCAGGGTGCACATTTATATTGGAGCAGGGTTTGAGCTGGCAAGGGTCTGAAGTTCTCAGACCGTTTCCTTCTGTGTCAGTATTAACAGTAAAACACTTTTGGAAGATCCCTCAGAGATTGCCAAATCTGTTGACTTTGAAACAACGTTATGTTTTAAAAGATTGATTGATTGATTGGGGGGGAGGGGAAGGGGCAGAGAGAGAGGTGGGAAGGGGCAGAGAGAGAATCCCATGCAGGCTCCGCACTGTCAATACAGAGCCTGACGCAGGGTTTGAACTCACGAACCTCGAGATCGTGACCTGAGCCGAAATCAAGAGTTGGACACTTAACTGACTGAGCCACCACCCAGGCGCCCTGAAACAATGTTGTTTTAAGTTATCTTGAGTGACTTAAAACTGGCTGTCTTTCCTAAATCTGTAGGTCATGTCTAAGTGGAAGGCAGTATTTGAGACAAGCCAGATGCACAGCTTAGATACCTACCCGGGAGGAACGGCACAATTCCTTCCTTAGACTATAAACAATGAACTTTAAGGATCCGATCGAGTACACATCTCCAGTGCCTTCACCCTCCATGACTTGAGTTAGTTTGGTGACGGGGCCATTTGCCACAGCTTCCACCCTCTCTCTACCCTTTGAGCGGCCTGACGCTCACTAACGATGAGCAAAAGCTGGAAGAGGTGAGCTGCTGGGCCTGCTGTGTTGCGCACCGTGGTAAGAGATCTGTGCTTCCCAAATTGTGCAGCTTCCCAGGGAGTGAATGGGGCGATTGTCCTTCACGTAGAGATGGAATGTGTTTAGTTTGAGTTGTGTTGTTTCTTTATTGTCTAATTGATTCGAAGAGAAGGAGGTGAGGCTATTAAAAGGAGGTAGATCCTGGAGCGCATTTGAAAATGGAAGGCAAGAAAATTCCTGGGCCTTAGTAGAGCAGTGTGGGGAGCAGGAAGTAATCCCCGTAGACAGGGTGTGAGGTGGGAAGTGTTGAGGGCACAGCAGTGTGTGGAGGCGGAAGTATTCCAGGTAGAACAATGTGTGGAGCAGTGTGTTCGTAGGCAGTATCCCCAGGTAGAGGGGAGGCTTAGTAGGAAGTGTCCCTGGTGGAGCAGTGTATAAAGTCACCCCCTAGAACACTGTGGTGTAGGAAGTACCCCGTGTACGGAGCACAGAGTATCTCGATAGGAAGCATACCAGCAGAAGCCTGTGGAATAGGAAGACTATTTGGTGGAGCAGTGTGTGAAGTAGGAAGCCCCCCCTTCCCACGCCCCCCCCCCCCCCCGGAAGCGCCGTGTGCAGGACGAGGCTCGCTCAGGTGCAGGTGCAGCAACAGCTAGGAGGAAACATCTGGGCAGAGAGGTGTGTGCCAAGGAAGCTGTCCTTAGATCGAGCCCAGTTTTGGCAGAAAGTGGTTCACGTCGAGCAAGGTGTGGAGTAGGAAGTATCCCAGGTAAAGCAGAATGGGAGAAAACATCCTGGGTAGCATGCAGAGCGTGCTCTCCCCTAGAGAGCGGCGGGTAGTATGGAAGTTTCTGCGTAAAGCAGTTTGTGGAGTAGGAAGCGTAGGACGTAACCTCCGGTGAGCAGTGTGCGGAATAGGAAGTGTCTCCAGTAGGAAAGTATGGAGAGAAGGAAGCGGGGAGTGAAGTGGAGCTACCCCCCATACAGCGGTATGACTGGTGTCTGGAGTAGGAAACCTTCTGGGTAGAGTAGTTGTTGGAGTAAGAAGAGTAGAACATATTCCCGGTAGAGTAGTATGTGGAGCAAGTAGGAGGTGTCCTGGGTAGGTAAACGTGTGAGTGGTACCCCAGTAAGCAGTGTAGGAGACGCCAGGTACCTGGTAGAGCAGCCTGTGGTGCGTGGGTGATGATAGGTCACCCGGAGAGCAGGGTGTGGAATAGGGGGTGTCCCCTAGAGAGCAGGCTGGAGTTGGGAGATATCCTAGTAGGGTCTTCAGGGTGGCTCAGTCGGTTGAGCATCGGACTCTCTTCAGCTCAGATATGACCTCATGGTTCGTGGGCTCCATGCTGAAGGCGCAGAGCCTGTTTGGGACTCTACCTCTCTCTGCCCCTCCCCCACTCACGTTCTCCCTCTCTCTCTCTCTCTCTCTCTCTCTTCAATAAATTTTTATTTTTTATTTTTTAAGGAGGTATCCAAATAGAACAGTGCATGGAGTAGGAAGGAAACTAGGTGAGCTGGTGGGGTGGGAGGATACATTAGGGAGGCTGCTCTTTACTCCTAAGCTCTGGTATAAAAATCAAATCACCTTGTTAAAAATGCAGATTTCTCCCTCTCCTGGCATTCTGATTCTATAAATCTGGGTTAGGACCCAGGAATGTGCATTTTATCACCCAGGCCAGGAACTGATGCAAAGACTGAGGAAAGCAGATGAGGGTCTGTCGGACAGCAGGAGGGCCTTCGTGGGGTCCTCACTAGGTCTGGATACTGGGGGAATTCCAGGAGGAATCAGCTGAAAGTGAGTGGTAAAGGGCACAGAATTGAATGCCAGCCTCACCCTCATCTCAGGGCCGATTTCTGTCAGGGAGGAGGTGTGAAGGTAGAACAATCTGGTGTCCGAGAGAGAAGGGAACAGGACCCTCCTGGATAGAAGGGGTGGGTGGGAGGGTCTGTTGTGTTTCCTTCAGTGACGTCGGTGGAGAGGAGCATCTTGCTATAGTGTTCATATTTGTTTATTCATTACTTTCCTTCCCCTCTGGGCTAAGTTTATCAGGCAGAAACACAGTCATGGGTGTATGGGCCTGTATTGTAGAAGATGCTAGACCCGTTGTGCCCTATAGTACAGAAGCCACCAGCCACCAGCCACCATGGTTATTTAAGTTGAAATGAAAAGGCTGAGTTCCTTAGCTGTACTAGCCCCGTTTCAAGTGCTGGACAGCCACATGTGGTCCGTGGCTAGCATATGGGACAGCACAGGTACAGAACCATTCCATCATCACAGACGGTTCAGCTGCACAGGACTGTTCCAGCGAGTAGAGAAGGACGCAGTGAAAGGTGGTCCAGAGGGTGGGGAAGTCTGAGCATGGGTCGAGAGCAGAGGGTCTCCATCACGTGATGGGTTGAAAGTGCAAATAAATCATTCGGGAGACCCAAAGTTTAAGCTTTTACCCTTGCTCCTTCCCTTTCCCCACCCCAGACTTCTACCGTTTCCGTTTCAGAGGGGGATCCGGTATTAACCAGACGCCGTGTTTTGGTTTTCCTGTGTTTTTAATTCCTTTTCGGTTTTAGAGAATATCTGCAAAAACATTTTCCGCTAAACGATTCCGTATCTCATTTGTGCTCCACATCACAGAACCGTGTTACTGCAGGTATATTTTGCCTGAATGCATTTGCATAATGTTTCCTCCATTTATCTTGATAATATTCTTTTCTGTTTTGCAAATAAGAGTTCTGGGTGAGAAAGAATTGAGCTGTTAATTTATGGTTCATTTATCTATTAAGTTCCCTTCCTTTTCCTTTCCTTTTCATATACTTTTGACTTTTAAACTAAGCAAAACCAGAGAAGGGTTCACAGTGTGGGAGTCCCGCTGTGTGTTACAAGTCAACGAGTCAATTAACCAAATTCAATTTTTTAAATAGGTGTGGAGGAAAACATGACCGAAACAGATGCCTTCTATATGAGGTAAAAACCGTGCTCTTGCCTGACAAACGTCTCTTCCTTTGCTGGTCAAGATCAGTCTGTAAGAAGCAAGAATGGCCCCGGGGAAGGAGCAGAGCAGAGAATGGCGAGTGTTAGCGCTGGGAGAGCTAACTTGTAGAGCCTCGGGTTGGCTGCTGCCCCTGGTCGAGGTTCAGGATCTACAGTGATGTCCAAAGTACTTAGCAACGGGTGTGGCATGGGCCCTGGAGCCAGAGCCGGGCCTGGGCGGGCTGTTTGTCCCTGGTTCCTGGAGAAAAGACATCCCTGGGGTGACTGGGGGTGGGGAGCTCCAGGTAGCTGCTGTTTACCAATCAGTACAGAAATATTTCTGTCAGGCTTTCCCAGTGCACACCAGTATCATGTCACCCTGGCAAAGGAGGAGGAAACAGGAGCCCTCTGTCTACCCTACCCATTGATCTTGGGCTTGGGGGAGCTCATTATTTAATATGACATAGTGATTGTTGTTTATAAACTTTTTGTTAACAGTGAAACATTTGATCCGGCAGAAAAGTACAAAATGGACCACAAGAGGAGAGGAATTGCTTTAATTTTCAATCATGAGAGGTTCTCCTGGCGTTTAACACTGCCAGAAAGGCGGGGCACCAGCGCAGACAGAGACAATCTTAGGCGCAGGTAATAGTTGTTGTGGTTTTTTTTTTTAATGTTTATATTTGAAAGTGAGCGGGGTAGGGGCAGAGAGGGAGAGAATCCCAAGCAGGCTCTGTGCTGTCAGCACAATTCCCAGTGTGGGGCTCGAACTCACAAACCATGAGATCATGACCTGAGCTGAAATCAAGAGTGGCTTAAGTGACTGAGCCACCCCAGGTGCCCCACAGGTGCCAGTTTTATCCACACGTCAAGATGATGACCTATTTAATAAAATGACACTCACCAAAATGTGTCCACACTGATGAAATAGAGTATCAGGATGAGCCTCATTTGGGCACAGCATCCCTTGAGAACTTGCCTGAATTTTCTTCCTAACCTTGTTCTATTAGATGTAAGCAGGCTTTGGATCGTTACATATATATTTACATCGCTGTATCCTAACTTGAATCAGCTTTCAGTATGAGTAAATCCTTTCCTGCTGTGGGTGAGCAAGGAGAACTATCATTGTCATATTTCACTTTTTCTTCCCCCCTCCAAAGAAAAGTCAACTTAGAGGTCATAAAAACACGTATAGATTCCTCAGGGAAATAGGGGTATATGACGACTTTGAGCAGCTCATAAGCTAATACCCAGTTTGTCACCAGGTTTTCAGAGCTAGGATTTGAAGTGAAATGCTTTAATGATCTGAAAGCAGAGGAGCTCCTGCTCACAATCCATGAGGGTAAGTAGTTTTCCTGTTCGTCTTCTGAGGGGATGGATTGCTTCAGTTACCCTCTCTAGAATCCAGATAATTAACTATGCTGGAAAAATGTCTGACCAACTACTTTAGCGTGGGTTACAGGTTTCGGTTGTGCCTCTTTGCTTATGTGTTACTACTGGATTCAGAGACTCTTCCAAAGGATTTTGCCTCTGAATTTATATGTAGCATACCACCCGCTAACAGGCTGTCATTCCAGAAATGAATGAATCAAGTCTAAACTGCAAACACTACAGATGCTGGGCAGTCAGGTGTTAACTGACTCCTTCCATACCCAGGTTTTTTTACTGGCTTCAACAAACTGTGGATTTACAAAACAAACAAAAACTGGATTTATATATATTGTCTCTAAATTTCTGCATCACTATGCAGTAGGTATTTTAACAACTTATGTTTATAATAATTACTGCACGCTGTGGATTTTCAAGTCATTTGCCAATGGACTATTATAATATTTACATAATTATTTAAACCTCAGCTTTTTAAAAATTGAGGTATAAATGATATGTAACATTGTATTAATTTCAGATATACAACATAATGATTCAGTATTTGTATACATTGTAAAATGGTCACCACAGTGTCTGGTTACCATACAGAGGTACAGAAAAGCTTTTTTTTTTTTTTTTAATTCTTTTAAAATGTTTGAGACTGAGAGAGAGCATGAATGGGGGAGGGCCAGAGAGAGAGGGAGGCACAGAATCTGAAACAGGCTCCAGGCTCTGAGCTGTCAGCACAGAGCCCGACACGGGGCTGGAACTCACGGGCCTCGAGATCGTGACCTGAGCTGAAGTCGGATGCTTAACCGACTGAGCCACCCAGGTGCCCCAAAAAGTTTTTTGTTTTTTTTTGTGTGTGATAAAGACTTTAAAAACTTACTTAGCAACTTTCAGATATGCAATACAGTATTCTTATAGGTGATATGCTGCACATTATATCCCCATGACTTACTATATAATCGGAAGTCTTGTACCTTTTAACCCACTTCACCCCCACCCACCCACCAGCAACCACCCATCTATTCTCTTTATCAGTAAGTTTGTTTTTTAAACTCCACATATAAGTGAGATTATATAGTATAGGTCTTTCTTGAATTTATTTCATTTAGCATAATGACCTCAAGATCCATCCATGTTGTTGCAAAGGCCAAGATTTCCTTTTTTATGGCTGAATAATATTCTTGCATGTGTATCTCTATATATGGAAAGGTAGATATCTGTCTATGTATATAATTTTCTTCATTCATCAATGAACACTTAGGTTGTTTTCATATCTTGGCTGTTGTGCTCCAATAAACAACGGGGCTGCAGGTATCTTTCCAAATTAGTGTTTTCATAAATACCCAGAGGTGGAATTGTTGGATCGTTTTTAATTTTTTGAGGCACCTCCATACAAGACTTCTTTAATCTGTAAGTCACTTTAATTTTAACTGGCTTCTTACCAGGTTTTCTACTTCGCTTACTCATCCGCTTTGGAGGACATGAGTCTCATGTCTTAATATTCTTTGGAAGCTGTAAGTGCTACAGACATGATGAAGCTGCTGCATTCACTGGAGGGGCAGCAGAACACAGCACTTGCTAAGTAGTAGTTGCTGGGTCTTTCCAGTCTGCTCGAAGAAGCTCTCTGCTAATTCAGAGAAACTTTTATTGATGCCACAGCAATCCCATTATATTTTCCGTGTCATTATTCTGTATTGTAGAAAAGTTAATGGAATTTGCTTAAACTCTTTGAACTTTTAATAGGTTGTTAAAAATCAGGTACGGTATGATGTAAATTTTCCTTTGATTAAAGACTAAGACCTTACATTCTCATTATGTACTCTTTACATTTAGTATAACACATTTTCCTCTTCCATCATATGTAACTTTAGTATTAGTAAATTCTCTTTCTCTATGTAGACAGTAAACATCTTCTCTTCATTTCTGTATGAACTTTTGTGGCCCTTTATAGCATCATCTTCTAGCCACATAGATGCCGATTGCTTTTTATGTGTTTTCCTGAGTCATGGCGAAGGCAGTCACATTTATGCACAAGATACCAAGATTGAAATTCAGACTTTGACTGGCTTATTCAAAGGAGACAAATGTCAGAGCCTAGTTGGAAAACCCAAGATATTTATTATTCAGGTAAGACTGATTATGGTACAATCTAACTATGAAGTCCATGGTTCTGTACATGTGATTCTAGCTTTATTTTTATTTGTTAAGATTTATTTTTGGGAGAGTGCAAGCAGGGGAGGGGCAGCGAGAGGGGGACAGAAGATCTGAAGTGGGCTCTGTGCTGACAGCAGACAGCCCAGTGTGGGACTCAAACTCACGAATAACGAGATCATGACCTGAGCTGAAGTTGGACGTTCACAACTGAGCCACCCAGGTGCCCCATATACATGTAATTATACAGAGCACCAGCCAATTTTGAAAGTAACTCTCCAGTAACTGGAAAGGCCCCTTTGGCGTCCTAGCCAGAGCTGCAATTAGTAGTAGTTCCTTCTTAACAAGGAACAAATATTTTCAGTTTCTGGGGCGCCTGGGTGGCTCAGTCAGGTAAGTGTCCAACTTCAGCTCAGGTCATGATATTGTGGTTTGTGAGTTTGAGCCCCACACTGGGCTCTGTGCTAACAGCTCGGAGCCTGGAGCCTGCCTTGGATTCTGTGTCTCCCGCTCTGTGCCCTTCCCCCGCTCATGCTCTTTCTCTCTCAAAAATAAACATTAAATTTTTTTTTTTAATTTAAACTTTTTTTTTTCAGTTTCTTTTTGACTTGGGTTGACATGTGAAAGGACTCAAAATGGTGGCTCAGTCGGTTAAGCATCTGACTTCAGCTCAGGTCATGATCTCGCGGTCTGTGAGTTCGAGCCCCGCGTCGGGCTCTGCTGTCAATTCAGAGCCTGGAACCTGCTTCGGATTCTGTGTCTCCCTCTCTCTCTGCCCCTCTCCCCCGCCAATCAAAAAATGTTAAAAAATTTTGAAAGGACTCAAAGTAACTGATGTGCTACCCTCTGGCCTGGCCCAGTGTCAGGTGCAGCCGTCAGTGAAGGGGTCTCTGACTAAAGAGCACCAGGCCTGGAGGCCAGTGAGCAGGACGCAGGCAGAGTTCCTGTTCTAGCTTGCTTCATCCTTCCACCTTTTTCCTTCAAGCTGGTATTAGGGATGAAGACAATTTTTGGCCCGAATAACCTCACTCACCACATCAATAAGGAGTTCGAACAAAGGAGAATTCCTGATGTCCCAGTTCTGCAATTCTGTATTTCCATAAACGGCATGGAGGGCATGGCCACATTGCATAACCTGCCATAACACCTTGAGGGAAATGAGCAGGGGCATCTATAAGAAGTTAAGGATGATTGTGGTTTCTTGTTGGGAACTGCATTAAAGGATCTGTCACATGCAGTTGGGAGTTAACAGCTCTACATGCAGCCTGGCTAGGCTGGAGAAATAAATTTGAGTTAATGAGATGAATGACAGTGGCAGCCATGGGAGTGGATGAGTTTACCCACACCAAGCATAGCTTGAGAAATGAGTGCAAAACAGCCCTGAGGGACGCCACTGAGGGATGAGCAGAGGAGACACACTGAGGGGGATGGTCCAGAGAATGGGGGGGTGGGGGGAGTTCAGGGAAAAAGGGAGTGGCCAGCACTGTCAGAGACACAAAGTGGCGAGCTGCTGTGGGGAGATGGCCACGAAGGAAGAAAATATTTTGCCAAGTTACTTCTCTCTGCCTCCAATTCTTCATCTGTGAAAGGGGGGTATAAGAGCACTGCCTCACGGGCTGGTTGTGAGGATAAAACAGCGTGGCCTAACACGCACTTAGAACAGTGCCGAACACCTGCAAGTCCTCAGTAGGCTGGCTCTTTTTCTTACTGCAACTGATTGGGCAAGTAATGGCGTCAAGTTCTAGGTGTTCGGTGTAGGAAGACTGAAAAATAAGGTCTGAAAATAAGCTTGGTAATACGAAGTTAAGATTAAAATCTCCCTGCAAAAATGGAATATTGGAGATCTTCTATTAGGTAACTCTGAAATCACTCTGGGCTTTTTTCTTTAAAAGCTTACAAAAACCCATTTCAGAACAAGGGATGCACTTACCACAACCAAATCTTACTAGGTCACTGGATGAAGTTCACTAGGTCTGCCAGAACAAAGTACAGACCGGGTGGCTTAAACAACAGAAATTTTCTTAACGGTTCTGGAGATTAGAAATCTGAGATCAAGGTGCCCGTTCTCCTTGGCCTGGAGGTGGCTGCCTTTTTTCCTCTGTGCATCTCTGTGTCCTGATCTCTTATAGACCACTAGTTATAGATTAAGATCATTGTAGACCTCAATTTTACCTTTTTTAAAGGCCATATATCCAAATACAGTCACGTTTGAGATCCTGAGGGACAGGACTTCTGCATACAAATGGGAAGAGGTGACAAAATTCAGCCCATAATAGGCATTTAAGGGTAGAAATTAACATTAGCCTTTGTGTGAAAATTAATGGCTAAGAATTTGAGACCTCACTATACAGTGTAAGCGAAAGGAAAAGGGCACATTAAAAGAGGTCTTCTCAGGTCAGGTGGTGGCGTCCTTTTAGCCCTACTTTGACAATGTATTGCAGCAGCTAGGCAAGCACCACCCTATCTGGGCGTGTATTCCCTGATTCAACAGAAACGCTGGGCAAATACTGTAGCTTTTCAAAGAAGGGGTGTGTCTGGTGCTGTGGTGTGGTTACTTCGTAAGAAACTCAAAACCAGAGTCTTTCTCCTCCACACTGTACCTTTCAATCAACAGTCTGGTGTACGGTTGAGCATGACAATTTAAAAAAAAATTTTTTGTAACGTTTATTTTTGAGAGAGACACAAGCGGGGGAGGGGCAGAGAGAGAGAGCGAGACACAGACACAGAATCCAAAGCAGGCGCCAGGCTCCGAGCTGTCAGCACCGAGCCTGACGCAGGGCTTGAACTCACAAGCAGTGAGATCATGCCCTGAGCTGAAGTCGCACACCAACCAACTGAGCAAGCCACCCAGGGGCCCCAAGGATGCCAGTTTTTTAAAGGCCTTAATTAAAAGGGCGCTTGGGTGGCTCAGTCAGTCAAAAGTGTCTGACTCTTGATTTTGGCTCAGGTCATGATCTCACGGTGCAGGAGACAGCCCTGACTCTGGCTGACAGTATGGAGCTTGCTTGGGATTCTTTCCCTCTCTCTCTCTCTGACCCTCCCCGGCTCATGCTCTCTCAAGTATTTAAAAAAAAAAAAAAAAAAAAATGAGTAGGGAAAAACTGTCAGGTGAATTTGCTCTAAAACTTGACTGCATGTTTTTTCAAGTTTTATAAAGTAGCTTCGGTTGATGTTAAGATGTGCTCAGTTATACATTCACTGTAAACATTAAGCCGTGGGAAGAAAAGAATAGGTTAGAAAAGGAAATGGTTTTCCTCCTTGTCTCGTAGGCATGTCGGGGAGACCAGCATGATGTGCCAGTCATTCCTCTGGATGTAGTGGATCATCAAAAAAACATGCTGGATGTCAACATAACCCAGGTGGATGCGGCCTCAGTTTCCACACTGCCTGCTGGAGCAGACTTTCTCATGTGTTACTCAGTTGCAGAAGGTGGGTGTGTGTTTAGTACAAACAGAATTGGTTTCCTGACTTGAGTTCCATTAGTTTCACCTCACCTTGACTAGAGAGACTGGTATTTGTCCGATCAAGGTGATTTGATCGTGAAGTTCACATCTTCGGTCACATCTTCGGCACAGGGTGATACATGAAGTGTAAAGTAACTTCTAGAAAAGTCATTCCTGAGAACTAGGTTTAAGCTACAAGTTACATTCAATAATTGGTAATAGGCTGCTAACATTCATTTTGATAGTGTTGTAATAATATTCACAGAAAGCGTTGTTGAAACTCCTGTGATGACCGTTGTTCTTTGTGCAGTAAGCTGTGTTTTTCTTTCTAATCTCTTGTGTTAAAAATCACTGCCTGGCAACTATTTTTCTTGGGAATTTTTAGGAAATGGAGGAAATTATAGAGCTAACCTCATTTTTATAAAACTATATAAATTAATCACTTTTCTCATAGTAGTCAACCAAGAAAAATTTTAAAGCTGTCATTGACACGTCCTAGTCTTCAAGAATTTTTGAGAACTTACACTTCTGTAATGGTGAATTATAAAGGTGTTTTTCAGTCACCGTAACTGAAAGCCAGAGAAACTTCAGTGCCCTTTTTGCTCCTATCATTTAGGTTATTATTCCCATCGGGAAACTGTGAATGGCTCATGGTACATTCAGGATTTGTGTGAGATGCTGGGAAAATTTGGCTCCTCCTTAGAGTTCACAGAGCTCCTCACCCTGGTGAACAGGAAAGTTTCTCAGCGCCGAGTGGACTTTTGCAAAGACCCAACTGCAATTGGAAAGAAGCAGGTTCCCTGCTTTGCCTCAATGCTTACTAAGAAGCTGTATTTCTTTCCAAAATCCAAATGACAGGAATAATTGTGTTTTATGTATCTTGTCTATATTCAAAACAGATTTTCTTGTCCTTTTATATAAATATCACTAAGGTGGAAGCTTATGGTATAGCAGTTTAAAATGTTTTAAGGTTTAATGAGAACTTAAAATAGTTCATGTTGGTATTAGACATGCTGATATTAGATGAAAGGGTTTGATATATATGAAATGAAATCCTCAGGGAATTACTATAAATAAAAATACACAAACATTTGTAATACTTGATTTTTATAGTAAATCTCAAGGTTACTCAAAAATATCTGGAAGATTTAAATTTGTATTCTGTGAAGTTTTTATAAAAGTTTTATAATGTTTTTAAAGGTTTTTGAAACCCAGAAACTAGTTGTTTCCCCTTAATAAAATATTTGAAATTCATGTTTTAATTTTTCTAATTCACATTCTTACTCATTTGTATAATTCAGAGTACTCTTGTACTTGGTCATACAAATTCATCTACATATGAATTATCACTTTTTGTATAGGTTTCAACTCTCACTTAAAAAAGCCTTTATGGAAAGATATACCATGATGATGGACTGGAAGAATTAATATTGTTAGAATGTCCATAGTCCCTAAACGATCTACAGATTCAATGTAATCCCTATCAAAATACTAATGACATTTTCATAGAACTAGAACAAAGAATCCTAAATCCAATAAATGGTATTGGGAAGAATGGACAGCTACATGCGAAAGAATGAAACTGGGCCATATATAAAAATAAAATCAAAGTAGTTTGAAGACTTGAATGTGAGAACTGAAATCATAAAACTAGGAAGAGAATATAAGAAAAATGTAGGTAAGCTCTTGGGACACTGGTCTGAGCACCTGCCCTCAGACAAGGACAACAAAAGCAAAAATAAACAGAACTATAAAAGCTTTTACACAACAAAGGAAACCAACAAAACTTTTTAAAAAGGCAACCTAGTGAGTGGAAGAAGATATTTATAAATCACATATCTGATAAAGGATTAATATTGAAATATTGAAACTATATAAGAACTCATTCAACACACACGTACACACAAAACCCCAATCTGAGTAAAAAATGGACACAGGACCTGAATAGACATTTTTCCAAAGAAGTCCTACAAATGGCCAATAGGCACATGAAAAAGATGCTCAACATCACTTATCAGGGAGATGCAAATCAAAACCATAATGAGGTATTACCTCACACCAATCAGCATAGCTAGTATGAAACATATGAGTAGGATCTAAGTAAGTATTAGTTCAGATGAAACATTTCAGATAACATCTTATAATCTTAAACTATATTTAATGATAAAGATCTTCCAATTATTATGATGTATTTAAAAATAAGTTAATGACAAGACGATTCTAAAGGAGGCCTAAGAAGGAAAGCGAATGCCACACACAGAGACCACTCCTCTGCAGGAGAATGAACACAATCCAGACGGACAAGGACTCTTAGCTCAAGTACCTGACTACAGTGGCAGCTGCTCGGACTCTGATGGGCGCGTCCAAGCTCCTCCCCGCATTAATCAATCCCGGACAAGTCACGTGAATCCACAAACCAAAAATCTCAAATGAGAACTTCAAAGAATACCTATGTTCACATTTTTTTTTAATTAACAAAAGAGATTGAAACGATCAAATCCAAAGGAACTAAGGGACTCAAAGTTCCAGTTTCTAAGTTGCAGAATCAACACATAACCGGAAAAATTTAATAACATTTAGAAATGTAAGATTAATTCTTTTCATGGACTTTCTCTCCTTGCATTCGCAAACAGTGAGTGGCGCACCTGTTTCAGGGATTCCGTAGCCTGTCAATGGGAAAAAGAAAAAGTACGTGATCAGAGAGAATGAGAAACAGGGCATTACTGCATAGAGGAGTAAATGTGTATGTAAATTTAGTGTATCCTTAGCTTAATAAACATTTATAATGACTAGTGGCAAATGTCTACAGTATTTCAGTGAATAGGGACCCTTTAGAAAAGAGGAACTTAAGGTTTTGATACATCCTTCAAGTTCTTGTGTTCATTGTCCCTTTATAATGGTTTTTCTGTTTCTTATCTGAAAAGAAAACCACTTTGTGACCTATCAATCTCCCTTTTTCCTCAACTTTATTACCTAAAAAAAATATTTCACAGGTACTACTCTAAATCCTAAGTGCCCACTGCCATGAACTAGTTGGAAGAACATCCCTTAGGCTTCTTGGATTAGATCATTCAAATGTAAGACTGTACACTAAATAAAAATAAAATTGTTGTATTTTTCCCAAGTAGAGATTTTACAGAATTAAAAAAAAATGTTTTTTGTTTATTTATTTTGAGAGAGAGACAGAAAGTTGGGAGGAGCAGAGATGGAGGGTGAGAGAACCCCAAGCAGGCTCTGCACTGCCAACACAGAGCCCAACGCGGGGCTCGAACTCATGAACCGTGAGATTGTGACCTGAGCCCAAACAGAGTCAGACGCTTACCGACTCTTGGTAAGAGTCAGATGCTTATCGATCTCGGCTTGGGTCACGATCTTACGGTTCATGAGTCTGAGCCCCACATGGGGTTCTGCACTGACTGCACAGAGCCTGCTTCGGATTGTGTCTCTCCTCCTCTCTGCCCCTCCCCGGCTTGTGCATGCACCCTCTCAATATAGACATAGAAAAATTATTTAAAGGTTATCTCCAATTCTTGACTTACAAATTTAATTCCAGGAATATCTATATCGATCTATCGATCTATATATATCTATGTAGATATATATAGATCGATAGATCTATATTTTTTAATTTGAGGGATGAGTAGTTTAGAAGGTACAGATAACAAGAGATATTATGAATACTGGCTATTAAATGAGCATGCACTGAGCAATGGGAAGAGATTTTTACCAAAACTTTTCCTCTAAAATTACTAAGAAAAATTAAAAATCTAGTAAACATGTTGAAAGCTACCATCTGAACAAAACTAAGGAGTCTGCTGGTAGGCCAGAGATAAAAGCTGCCTGAGACACATATCGTGTGGAAGACTTAAAAGTACAGGCTCCAGTGTCAAACTTCTGGATTCATACCTTGGTTTCCCCACTTTCTAACAGTGTATACCTGGGCAAGTAACTAAGCACCTCTGTTTTCTCACCGGAAAGATGGAAAAGATGAAAGGACGAATACCATATTGAATCTTCCATTTTTAAGGAGAAGAAACTTTTTTTTACAAGTGCCTCAAAAAGCTTAAAATTCTTTATCAGTCTTCACCTTCCTAAAAGTCTACTTTCTTTTATGGTCTTGAAAGTTGAGCTTGATATTAGACTTTCTTTAAAAACACACACTCAGAGGGGCGCCTGGGTGGCGCAGTCGGTTAAGCGTCCGACTTCAGCCAGGTCACGATCTCGCGGTCCGTGGGTTCGAGCCCTGCATCGGGCTCTGGGCTGATGGCTCAGAGCGTGGAGCCTGTTTCCGATTCTGTGTCTCCCTCTCTCTCTGCCCCTCCCCCGTTCATGCTCTGTCTCTCTCTGTCCCAAAAATAAATAAAAACGTTGAGAAAAAAAAAAAAAAAAAAAAAAAACACACACTCAGAGAGTGAACAGAAATAACACCACTATTGAAAACTATTATTTTACTATCTCAAAGTCATTTAAGACACTTCCCCATACCCAGTAAAAGCTATCCTCATATACAATACAGGAATCGAGAACAAAACCCTAGGATATGAAATCAGCATCACACTTGCAAACATTTTCACTGAGCGAAGCACGGTACACAGAAGTCTATTGAGGACCAAGATTTAACGTGTATTTCCCCCATACTAAGTTCCGGCTCCCAAATAAGACCAGCGAGAAGATGTTGTATCTGCATTAAAGTACCTTAGCAAGATCTTCTTTTAACTTGTTGTACTGCACCACATCAAAATGCTGTTGCTTTGATTTCTTATGGAAGAAGTGAAGAAACTGCCTACTCTTAACAGCTGAGTAAGTATAATCCTAAAAGGAAAAACAAAAAAAGAACATGTTTTAAACATGTTTTAAATGAACATAATGTCTCTGCAAGAAAGATACTTGCCTTAGCAACACTAAAGCAAAAGGCGGCAGATGAGTAAAATATTTGCAGTGGCCAACAGAGCAAGCATAAGGCAACACGAGTTAAACATTTTGTCTTGCTTGAGATCAGCTGCTGCTTTCAAAAGCAAGCAAGCTGAGAAAAGAAATCACACATATTGGGACAGAGAGGAGCAAAAGAAAACTGTTTTGGCAAAATAGTCATGTAATAAAGCTAAAGTTACTGAATGTTTTTGCAATACATATTCAATTTTATTTATAAAATAAAGACAGAGAAAAAAATTTGATGTGTTTATCTCAATAGAGAAATTTGTGGGGGAGCCTGGGTGGCTCAGTCAGTTAAGTGTCCGACTCTCGATTTCAGCTCAGGTCATGATCTCACAGTTTGTGAGTTTGAGCCCTGCATCGGGCTCTGTGCTGACAGCTGGAGCCTGCTTTGGATTCTCTCTTTCCCTCTCTTTCTCGGCCCCTCCCCTGCTCTCTCCCTCTCTCTCAAAATAAATCAATTTTAAAAAAAAAAAAGAAAGAAATTTGTGGGCTGTACTATTTCTCTATAGAGGTTATAGTTTCTCCATGCTGTATACAAATCTCTATTCTCATGAAAAGCAATAAAATTTATCAGCTTATAAAAACTCAGAGAGCAATTCAGTAAATAAAAAGGATTTATCACTCATTATTTGAGTTGCAGAAAAAATTATTTGCAAAACATGTCCTAAACTTACCATTTTCCTAACAAACTACTCACCTGTCGAGTGACTATAAAGTATGCAAAAAAGACCATGGAATTTGCAAATGTGATGAAGTATGTCACTGGTTCCATAATATCCCAGGAGTACACCCACCAAGTGAGCCAGGCCAACGCCCCGCCCTGAACGGATAGCAATGCTAATCCAGCCCACAAAAGTCCACTGGTTTTGGCTTCCGAGCGAGCTTCGATTCCAGCCTTTATCTGAAGGGGAAAAACGGCTTAGTTCAATTTACAGTGCACCAACGTAAGGGGAAATAAAAGCAGAAGGAACAAAAGTAAAATAGTATGTATCTGCACCACTTTAAAGAGGTCTGATTTAGGAACAGGTTATGAAACATACACATTAATGAGTGATCACTTATTTCTAAATCAGCTCATTAATGAGTCACTTTTTAAATTATAAAGGTAATACCTACTTGTGGGGGGAGAAATTAAATAGTATAGAAGGGTATACGATGAAAAACTCAAGACATTCTCCTCTGAAACCTAAAATTACATGCCTATTTTCTCTGACCCAGCAATTTCACTTCTAGGAATGCAGCTTATAGATATACTTGTGCATGCATGGTTCATTACAGATCCTTAAGGGTAAAAGAGTGACAATGATCCATATATCTATATATCCAAGCTATCATGTGGCCATAGTGAGGAAGCTCTCCATGTACATAGATGGAGATCTTTCCAGGATACACCGTTAGTGAAAAAAGGGAAGAAAAATATGTAATAGCATATGCCCTTTTCTGAAGAAAGGAACAAGATAATTTATTTGTACTTGTGGATATACAGATAAAAGAAATCTAAAATGACTCATGGGTGGGGGGATATGCTAGGAGGAGGAAAACCTCCCGCTGGTCACCTTTTTAGATTTTTAAATCTTGATACAATATATCACCAACTTTTTAAAAAATAAAAACGTGGGTACACAATCCAACAAATAAAAAGTCTCTCTGCCAACCCCTCGATATATGGGCACATGTATCTTAGAGGACACAGTTAAAAGTTTCTTTTGTTTCCAGAAACTTCCTATTCAGATACAAAGATACACAGCCACCCACCCATTTTTAAAAATCCAAGTGGGATCCAAGGTTTAAAAGATGCAGTTTCTTCCCTTAAATTAAAAGGTACAGACTCCTGCCTGTTCTTCCCCCAAAAGTTATTTTTTCTCCACCAGGGATTACCTTCAGATGTGAGGAGGCCATCGCTAACCTCTGGCTGTAAATCTGTTAAGCAGAGCTGCGGCCCTGGGCCTATTCACCTCCAAAAAGAAGCTGGTGGTGCTCCAGCTAGTGCATCCCCGCACACACTCTACTCATTTACAGAGACACCGGGGCCTTGGAGAGGAAGCACAGCACAGAGTTAAAGATGGTGGCTCGAGCCGGGCCACCGGAGTTCATGTTCTGGTTCTGCCATGTATCTGCCACGTGCGCTGGCTGCCCCAGCTTCCTCATCTCGAGAATGGCAAAGAGAACACTACCAAAGGCACAGCCTCATGAGGATCAAAGGAGAAAATGAGCATATGTGGAGCATTCGCAAAAATGCTCCCGTGGCACGCACTCAACAGACTCAACCGTGATGCTTCCTAACCTGTTCAAGAGGCTGCAGCTGTCCCCTCAGGTGGTCAATTTTCTCCAGTAAATGGTGCTCTCTCTTTTTCTGAAACTCTTCTAAATGCAAAGCTGTAAACAGTCTGTGAACCAAGGATTTCACATTTTCCATGTCGGTGGCATGCTCCATACTCAGGTTTTCTGAGAAGAGACAAGGGAAACATAGGCAGTCACCACATTTTTTCCTTCAGGGTCTCTGAGTGTAGGGGATGGTACAAAATCTGAGTGCCCGTGGCTGGCCACCTGGGCACTCCAGCTCCTAGGGAGGCATTCGGTATTGGCCTTTCTTCCCATCTCCTGTGATTCCTTTAGTCTCTCCCACAGAAAGACAGTCTGGGATGAGAAATTACCAGATAGTAGGTTTAAAATTCATTATGTTTCGGTCTTTTCTTTTTTTCTTTTGTAACAGGACTTTGCTGTTTCTTTAAAAATCTTCATACAGGAAAAGTAAGGTATCCATCTACCAGAATCCAGGTGAATGCCTCACCTCAGTTTGTAACACTTTATAGTTTATGCACTCATCTCTATACCTGAGTTCAATCTAAGATCCCTCCCCTCAAGCCCCAACCATCTATCCAAAAGTTATTTTAGGATCCACAGGGGAGGGGAGCTGGGGTACTAACGTGTAAACAAAAGTATGATATACATTTGAAAAGTAAAGTGTAAGTTTTTTTCAACAAGATGCAGATCTGAAAGGAGGTTCATACGGAGAACGAGTTTTAATAAAGTTCTTTTGCTTATAGATTTCTCTTGATCCTGCCGCCTCTGTGGATCTATAAGCTCCCACACGGCTGGGCTGTAATGCCCCTTTTCTGAGGGTTATACTTGTTCCCCAGCACTGGAAGAGAACTGGAGGTGGGGGACAGGCGAGAACAAGCAGACGGACCCGCCCACCAGCAACACACTCGAGGAGCCAGGGAGGTTTATGACCGTGGAGAGTCAGGACCAGCCCAGTGAGTCTCCAGGGCCTGCCAGCAGAGTCCTCGAGTTACTTCCCTCCCATTTCCATCCACCACCTTCAAAACTCTGTTGTGGTCTTTAATCCCTTCTACATTCCAAACTAAAGCTGCCAAGAAGAAATGGAAAGTAGAAGTTCCCTTCCAGGCTTCTGAGCTTTGCAGAACAGTCAGAGCCCTTTTGTTTTGAGGAAGAAAGTACTGACATTTAAAAGGCCTACGTACAGAGGAAAGGTACAGATGGGGTACAATTCTGTCCCAAGCTGTGGAGTGTATCAGGGGCAAACAAAGCCAGACACTAGATAAAGTGACATGGATAGATTTTATTCAGTAACTACTGCAATAAGGAAGAGAGCCCAGGGTGAACTCAACTCAGTCAACTTCTATCTGTGCAGAGGTGGCTGGGCGTTTGCAGGGAGGGAGGGGAACACCAGGGGCTTAAGCTAGCAGAGTCCAGGAAGTGGAACTCCACAAAAACTGGGCACGGAGATGGCTGGTTAAGGTGACTAGGCCATTTGGGTTGGTGGCTGGCACTTATTCAAAAGAGAAACAAACAAAAGGCAGTGTACAAGTCAGGGCAAGGCACCCACCGAGCCGGGACTGAGAGCAAGAGTCACTTCCTTGAACGTCTGCACGTCAAAGAGTAGTTTCTCGGGTCCCTGAGAAAACAGTTCTGAGAGACAAGCTGTACACTTCCAAGGTGTAGAGAAAGGATTCCAAGCTTTCTCAAGTAACTGCTAGAAGGAGTTCAGGGACCGATCTATCACCAGGTTTTCCCTGAGCAAACGGAGTTCTCCGGGCACCGCTGCACTTTCTCATGCAAGCATTTTAAGAGGGCTGTAGTCATAATCCTAGGGATGCGGGCTTAAGTTGTTAGAAACTATGCTGGTGTTTGTTCAAGTCTCTCAGGGTGGGAGGAGTGGCGGGGTATTTGGGGAGAACAGAATCATTTGTGTAGACAATCTGCAATTTTTATAGGCCGAGCTTGAGGTCTAGTCAAGAAGAGGGCTCAGAGGAGCCTGACCAAAGTTTGGTCAAAGAGAGAGTCTGTCGAGTAACACAAAATGTTCATCTGAGTCCAATGACAAGCGACAGTCTTTCAGAAATGGCACCACAGAATTCGTATGCTGTATTACCAATTTAAACATTTCTCTGTGGCATCTCCTAACAAAAACCAAAAATGAGAGACTATTATTCTTTTTTCTTCAGAAGCTCTTTATTCCTTTTCTATGTGTCGTGAATGTGGGTTTCATTTTCATATCCTGAATTTTCAAATCCAAATTTGCTAATGCTTTAGAAAAGAAATGGAATTCAAATACACTGAAATCCCAAACTGGTAACTTTACAAACTTAATTTTCTATAAATCCAGCATAATTCCTCTATCATTTTCCTTCCAACCGTATCCACTGTGCCCCTGTTAGTTTAATTTACATGTGAGACTAAGTCGGATTCGATGTTCAGTGAGACAGCCGGTAAACCCGAGGGCAAAGAGATGTGGGGCACCAGGCCTCACACTTCCAAGGTCGGCCCTGCCCCCAGAGCTCAATCCCAGCAAACAGCCCCTCCAGACAGGCAGAGGGCTCTCCTCCCAATGGGCTGTCAGGAGGGAGGCCATAATTTAGTCTACTCGACCTAAAGTCTATGTGACATGTTGGGGTTTGCAGGAGGGAAGGTCAAGTAGAACAAAGAGATGCCCTGAAAACACTTATTTCCACTTGCGCTCTCAAATACTCAACCCAGAGAGCAGAAGACCTTTCAGAGTGCTGGCAACTCACTGGACATGAAATTTCCACTTTCGTATTTCTCAACTTTTGCCATCCTTCTCTCTTTGGAGTTAAATACTGCCCTGATCTTTAAAAAGAATTAACACAAGGAAGTTCACAATTGTTGAAATGACAGATTCATTTTAATTTCTCTATACTAGTTTGTATTTGCAAATCCCATAAACTTTTCAAACATACAATTAAAATTTTTTTAAATATATATTTTTCTTCAACGAATCTTCAGAGAAATGGCTGACACCGATGCTGGGGTACAAGATCAGCCTAGATCATCTAGTTATAGCAGAAAGCTTGAAATACAAATGGGGGTGGGGCGCCTAGGGTGCTCAGGTGCTCAGGGTGCTCAGCCTGAGGGTGGCTCAGTTGGTTAAGTGTCCCACTTTGGCTCAGGTCATGATCTCATGACTCGTGGGTTCAAGCTCCACGTAGGGGCTCTGTGCTGACAGCTCAGAGACTGGAGCCTACTTCAAATTCTCTCTCTCTCTCTCTCTCTCTCTCTCTCAGTCCCCCCTGCCCCCACTTGTACTCTCTCTCTTTCAAAAATAAACAGACATTAAAAAAAATTTTTTTTTAAATGGGGGCAAGTCACAAGGACATGGGAGCCAAGGTGTTGAAACTGTATTAGAAAATGATTAGTGACAGCCCCCTGTGTCCTTGTGACTTACTCTCATTTTTTTGTTGTTGTTAGCATTTTTTTAAATCTAAATCCCCTCCCCCCACCTTCCCACTCTCACTGACACCTACTAATTCTTGGCTGATGCAGAATTTAGAGAATCTGGCTATAATATGACGACTTTTTGATTCCAGCAGCACTCCCACATTTACCAGTCAGCACTTAGCACTCTAACTATAAACAAGAGCCTTCCCTTATTTATTGATCTGTTTTTGTCATTTATTTATTTATTTATTTATTTTTCAACGTTTATTTATTTTTGGGACAGAGAGAGACAGAGCATGAACGGGGGAGGGGCAGAGAGAGAGGGAGACACAGAATCGGAAACCGGCTCCAGGCTCTGAGCCATCAGCCCAGAGCCTGACGCGGGGCTCGAACTCACGGACCGCGAGATCGTGACCTGGCTGAAGTCGGACGCTTAACCGACTGCGCCACCCAGGCGCCCCAGTCATCTATTTATTAAGGCAGAGATTTATTAATTCCCTCCTTCTGTGCTCAAGAGTCTGTGGTCACAGCTTACCCAGAACACAAGTCTCTGAAGCCAATACTGGCAGGAACACTTAAACATAATGGTAGGGGCACCTGGGTGGCTCTGTTGGTCAAGGGTCTGACTCTTGATTTTGGCTCAGGTCAGGATCTCAGGGTTGTGGAATGGAGCCCTGCCTCTGGCTCTGTACTGAACATGAAACCTGCTTAAGATTCTCTCTCCCTAAGAGGAGCCCTTTTGCAACTGCTGGTGGGAATACAAACTGGTGCTACCACCACTCTGGAAAGAAATATGGAGGTTCCTCAAAAAATTAAAAATAGAACTACCCTACGACCCAGCAATTGCACTACTAAGCATTTATCCAAGGGATACAGGTGTGCTGTTTCGAAGGGACACATGCACCCCAATGTTTATAGCAGCACTATCAACAATAGCCAAAGTATGGAAAGAGCCCAAGTGTCCATCGATGGATGAATGGATAAAAAAGATGTGGGGTGTGTGTGTGTGTGTGTGTGTGTGTGTGTGTGTGTGTATGTATACACACACACACACACACACAAAGGAGAGAAGAATGAAATCTTGCCATTTGCAACCATATGGATAGAACTAGACGGTATTATGCTAAGCGAAGTAAGTCAGAGAAAAATATATGACTTCACTCATATGAGGAATTTAAGATACAAAACAGATGAATAAGGGAAGGGAAGCAAAAATAATATAAAAACAGGGAGACAAACCATAAGAGACTTTTAAATACAGAGAACAAATAGGTTTCTGGAGGAGTGTTGGGTTGGGGGGTGGGCTAAATGGGCGAGAAGCATTAAGGAGGGCACTTGTTGGGATGAGCACTGGGTATTATATGTAAGTGATGAATCACTAAATTCTAGTCCTGAAGCCATTATTACGCTACATGTTAACTAATTTGGATATAAATTCAAAAAATAAAAATAAAATAGTAAAAAAAAAAAAAAAAAAAAAAAGATTCTCCCTCTCTCTAATCCCTCTCCCCACTTGAGTGCTCTCTCGAAATAAACAAACATTAAAAAAACAAACAAAAAAAAAAGCCAGAACTGGTGAATTACTGGAGGCTCAATGCTGACGGGTTTGAGAAATAAAAACTCACACACATTTACGAGTGTTACCTCCAGGAGCCCCACCAGGTTCCCATAGTGAAGGTCAGAGATCACACATAACCTGGTGCTCAGAGCAGGGAGAAGGCAAAAAGAAACATTCTGAAACAGCGCTGAGCACTACTCTGCCCACAGCACGGACTCTACCAGAGCCTTATCTTGCTCGGAAGAAGGGCCATGAGCCAATTCCCGCTCAATCTAGCCTTCCTTTCACACATACGGGAAGGAAAAAATAAAAAGGCCAAGAAACTCTTCTGAAGGTTGCAGCCTAGGAACTGCAGCCCAATAAAATACCAGAGATTCAATCTTAAGTTTATAGAAGGCTACTCCACCCACCCCCAATACCTTTCCACCACGTCAACAGGGCTACAATTCTGTGCAAGGCACAGACCCTAAGAAAGAATTTCTAGGGAAACTCAAAGGCAACAGGGAAGAGAAAAACAAGGACACTAGAAGAAACTCAAGCCTCTGATACCTCCAGCTACAGTAAACAGTAAACCATCTCTTAGCCAGAGACAAGTAAAACCTCACACGAAAGACGTACATGCTTCAGTTTCTACCACCCAACACATCGTGTCTGGCTTTCAACAAAAAATTGTAAGGCAAGGTAAAAACCAAAGATATAGAAAAAAACTTTGAAAGGAACCCGAGGAAAGGTGTTCACCTTACCTACAGAAGAGCAAAAATAAAAATTACATCGGACTTCTCCCAGAAACTATATAAGCAGGAAGGAAACAAAAACTTCATGTTGAGAGTGATAAAGGAAATCTTCAACTTAATGTCTTGGGCCCAATACTTTGATGTTTACCAAGGTCAAAATAACTCGGCAAAACCTCAAAGCAAGGGCTCTATTTCTGCCCTGAGCACACATCGTACATCTGCTTCGTTAAAGAAAATGAGCCGAAAAGACCATTCTGAACACAAAAGAAAAAGGAAGAAACTTCCCTGTTTCCCCTAACATGAAAGTCCTACGGCCCCACATATACTAGAAACTTAAGATAAGGTCAACAACTTTCTGAAATGTCCTTTGTCTAATGATTTGCAACGTTTTATGTAAAAAAAAAAAAAAAAAAAAAACCCAACAATGTAAATAACCCTGCACCAAACATTCTTCCGCCAGAGCTCCCTCTGCTATGTAACCCAGGCAGCTGTCCTAACTCGGACGGGAATAAAACTCTCTTCTGTTCTTTTGGAAATTCTAAAAAGGGTGTTCGTTTTGTGTAGACACGAGAAAAAACACACAAACCTGGAATTCTGTTTCTCACCAAATTATCCTTCAAAAGTGAAGGAGAAATGAAGACTTTCTCAAACAAAAATTGTGAGAATTTGTTGCCAGTAGACCTACCTTGCAAGAAGTGTTAAAAGGGAAAGAAGATGATATTAAGTCAGAAACCTAGATCTATACAAATAAAGGAATTCAACATTAAAGGAGGAATAAGGGAAGACAAAATTAAAATTTATTTTTCCTTTCTCTTATTAATTGATCTACCAAACAGTCCGTTCAAAATAATAGCAGTAAAAATATACTCAATGATTACAGCTTATATATGAGTGAAATGAATGACAAGGGATGGGAAGAAAGAATTAGAAATACATGATTATTACAAGGTACTTGTAATGCCTGTGAAACAGTGTATCTAGTGTTATTTGAAAGTGGATTTAAGGGCTCCTGGCTGGCTCAGTCTGTAGAGTGTGAAACTCGGGAGTTGTAAATTCAAGCTCCATAGTGGGGACAGAGATTACTTATAGAATCGAATCGAATTGAACCGAATCGAATAGAAAAAAGAGAAATGAAAAGGAAAGGAAGGGGAAGGAAAGGAAAGGAAAGGAAGGGGAAGGGAAGGGAAGGGAAGGGAAGGGAAGGGAAGGGAAGGGAAGGAAAGGAAAGGAAAGGAAAGGAAAGGAAAGGAAAGGAAAGGAAAGGAAAGGAAAGGAAAGGAAAGGAAAGGAAGGGGAAGGAAAGGAAAGGAAAGGAAAGGAAAGGAAAGGAAAGGAAAGGAAAGGAAAGGAAAGGAAAGGAAAGGAAGGGGAAGGAAAGGAAAGGAAGGGGAAGGAAAGGAAAGGAAAGGAAAGGAAAGGAAAGGAAGGGGAAGGAAAGGAAAGGAAGGGGAAGGAAAGGAAAGGAAGGGGAAGGAAAGGAAAGGAAGGGGAAGGAAAGGAAAGGAAAGGAAGGGGAAGGAAAGGAAAGGAAGAAAGAGGACTTGGATTAATTGTAAATGTATATTGCAAAATCTAGGGCAACCATTAAAAAAAGTAAAAAGGCATCAGTGATATGCTACAAAAGAAAATGGAATCATAAAATGCTCAATTAAAACCACAAAAGGCAGACAAAGACTGGAAGACAAAATTAAGAATAAAGAAAAGGGTCAAAAAATAGACAATAAAAATATGACAGATATTAATCAAATATAGCAATAATCACTTTTAAATATCAATGGGCTAAATCACCAGTTAAAACACAGATTCGACTAGATTAAAAAAACAAGGCCTGGGGCACCTGGGTGGCTCAGTCCATTAAGCGTCTGAGTCTTGACTGTGGCTCAAGTCATGATCTCACAGTCCTGGGATTAAGCCCCTTATTGGGCTCTGCGCTAACGACACGGAGCCTGCTTGGGATTCTCTCTCTCTCCCTCTCTCTCTCCCTCCCCCACTCACATGCGTATTCTCTCTCTCTCAAAATGAACAAACATTAAATAAACATTTTTTTAAATTGAAACTTTTTTTAATGTTTATTTTGAGAGAGAGAAACAGAGCACAAGTCGGGGAGGGGCAGAGAGAGAAGAAGACACAGAATCCGAAGCAGGCTTCAGTCTCTGAGCTGTCAGCACAGACCCTGACGCGGGGCTCGAATTCACGGATGGGGAGATCATGACCTGAGCTGAAGTCAGACGCCCAACCAAGCCACTCAGGTGACCCAAAGACGCGTATAGATTAAAAGTAAAAGGAGGAAGGAAGATATATCATGCTAACACTAATCAAAAGCAAGCTGGAAGAAAAACAACAACGGTATATGGATGGATATTAACTTAGACTTGTTACAGTGATCATTTTGCAATATATATAATACTAAATCATTACGCTGTACATCTGAAACTAATATATATTATAGGATACAAATGTTATATATATATTTAAATGAAACTAATATATTATAGGATATAAATTATATATATATACATATACATGTATAAAGGAAAAAGAAAGCTGGAGTAGCTATGTTAATTTCAGACACAGCAGACTTCAGAGTAAGGAAAGTTGTCGTGTATAAAAAAGGCATTACATAATTACATAACAGAGTCACTAAGAAAACACAGCAACCCTTAACACTTAGTAATTAACAACAAAGTGTCAAAATATGAAACGGATAGAACCACAAGGAGAAAAGAAATCCAGTAATAGTTGGAGTCTTTAATACCTATTAGATATAGAACAATCTAGCCAACAAAAAAATCATCAAGGACACAGCTAAACTCAACAGTACTGTCAATCATACAGATAGAATTAACATCTATAGACTATTTCATCCTAAAACAGAAAATACACATTCTTCTCAAGCTCACATTGAACATTCACCAAGATAAGCCTCACTTGGGGTCACATCCAAAACAAATGCAAAAGAATATAAATCGTACAATATATGCTCTCAGACCACAACGCAATTCAAATAGAAATCAAAAAGATGGCTAGAAAATCTCAAAATATTTGGCAATTAACACACTTCTAAATAATACACGGGTCCAAGAAAAAATAAAGAAAAATTAGACAATATTTTGAACTACATGAACATGAAAACACAACTTACCAAAACTTGTAGGATGAAACAAAGCAGTACTCAGAGGGAAATTTATAGCACTGAATGCATATATTAGAAAACAAGAAACACCTAAAATCACTAATCCAAAGTTTCCACTTGGAAAAAAAGCAAATGAAATGCAATGTAAGCAGAAGAAATAAAAATCAAAGCAGAAATCAATGAAATTGAGAACAGATAATCAATAAAGAAAATCAATGAAACTAAAAGCTGTATCTTTGAAGAAACCAATAAATTTGATAAAATCCTAGCCAGGCCAACAAAAAAAAGAGAAGACACAAATTACTAATATCAGAAATGAAAAATAGGACATCATTATGGATCCCAGGAACATTCAAAGGATAATAAAGGAAACTATGAATAACTCCTTGCTTGCAAATTTAATAACCCAGATTAAATGGACCCATTCGCTGAAAGACACAATCTGCCAAAACACACACAAGAACTACTAGACAATCTGAATAGGCCTGTATCTATTTTTAAATTGAATCAATAATAACCTTTAAAAATGCAAAGCACTAGGCCCAGATAGGTTCACTGGTGAATTCTACTCAAATTCTACTCAACATTTAAGTAAGAAATTATACTAATCCTCTACAATCCTTTCCAGGAGATAGAAGCAGAAGGAATAATTCCTAACTCATTCCATGTGGCAATTACCCTAATGCAAAAATCGAACAAAGACATTACAAGAACATTAAAGACCAATATCGCTCATAAACAAAGATGCAAAAATCCTCAACAAAATATTAAGTTGAATCCAACAATGTATAAAAACAATTATACCCCATGATCAAATGGGATTTATTACAGAAATGGAAAGTTGGTTCAACTTTTCAATTAAAGCAATCCATCACACCAATAAGCTAAAGAAAAGTCACATGGTCATACCAGTAAATGCAGAAAAGCATTTGACAAAATCCAATTCCTATTCATGATGAAAACCCTAGCAAAGTGGGAATAGAGGGAGACTTCCTCAACTTGATAAAAACATCTAACATCACATTTATTGGTGAGAGACTTGAAGTTTTCCTGATAAGACCAGGAAAAAAGCAAGGGGTCTCCTCTCACTACTCTTTTCAAAATCATACTGTAAGTTCTTGCTAATGCAAGTAAATAAAAAAGGATATAAAAGATGAACAGATTGTGAAGAAACAAAAGTGTCTTTGTTTGCAGATGACCTGATAGTCTACATAGAAAATCTGAAAGAATTGACAAAACAAAACCGCTGGATCTAAAAAGCAATTATAGCAAAGCTGCAGGATACAAGGTTATGATATAAAAGTCAATCACTTTATATACATCAACAAGTGGAATCTGGAAATTAAAAACACATTACCATTCACATCAGCACCTAAAAAACTGAAATACTTAGGTATAAACGTAACAAGTTATGATCAAAACCTTTATGAGGAAAACTGTAAAACTCTCGTGAAAGACATCAAAGAAGGATTTAATAAATCAAGACCTATTCCACATTCACGGGAAGTAGGACTCCATACTGACACGATATTAGTTCTTCCCAACTTCATCTACACATTCAACACAGTCCCAATCAAGATCTCAGCAAGATATTTTGTGGATACCAACAAACTGATTCTAAGGTCAGAAGACCGAGAATGGCCAACTTGGTATGGAAGAATAAAATCAGAGAACTGACACTCCTCGATTCCAAGGCTTACTATAAAGCTACAGGAGTCAAGACAGCATGGTATTGGTAAAAGAACAAACAGATCAATGGAATCAAATACAGAGCCCAGAAACAGACCCACATAAATATAGTCAACTGATCTCTGACCAAGGAGCAAAGGCAACACGATAGAGCAAAGGCAGTCTTTTCAACAAATGGTGCTGGAAGAACTAGACATTCGCATGCAAAAACAAACAAAAAGAATCTAGATTCAGACCTTATACCCTTCACAAAAATTAATTCAAAATGCAAAACTATACAACTCCTAGAACATTGGGAAAAACCTAGATGCCTCTGGGTATGATGATGACTTTTTACATGTACCAAAGGCACAAACCATAAAAGAAATAAATGATATACTGGACTTCATTAAATTAAAACTTCTGCCCTACAAAAGACAATGCCAAGAGAATGAGAAGACAAGCTACAGGCTGGGGAAAAAATATTTGCAAAAGAGAGATCTGCTAATGAACTGTTACCCAAAATATGCGAAGCAGTCTTAAATCAACAATTTAAAAAATGGACAACCGGCTTTAAAAATGGGCCAAAGACTTGAACAGACACCTCACCAGAGAATACAGTAAGCATGTGAAATCATATGCCATTAGGCAAGTCAAGTTAAAAATACAAGCTACCATCATTACACACCCAGGAGAATGGCCAAAACCCAGACACTGACAACCATAAAGGTTGTCACGGATGTGAACAGCAGGAACTCTCACTGCTGGATGGGCATGCAAAACGGTACAGCCATTTTGGAAGAAAGTTTGTCAGTTTCTTAAACTAAACATACTCTTAACATACAATCCAGCAATCATGTTTCTTGCTGTTTACCCAAATGAACTGAAAACTTATGTACACACAAAAACTTGCAAATGCTATATACTGTATGATACCCACTATAGAACATTCTAAAAAAAGACAAAACTATGGAGACAGTAAAAAGATTACTGGTTGCCAGAGGTTAGGGGGGAGGGAGGGATGAACAGGCAGATCACGGAGGACTTTGGGTAGTGGAATTACTCTAGATGAGACTATAATAGTGGATATATGTCATTATACATTTTTCAAAACCCAAGAGTGACCCCTAATGTCAACTATGAACTTTGAGTAATAATGATGGGCCGGTGTAGGCTCATAGACTATAACAAATGTACCACTCTGGTGCTTGATAGTGGGGAGGGCTATGGGGCAGGGGACAGAGAGAATATGGGAACTGTATACTAATCTGCTCAATCTTGCTGACAAACCTAAAACTACTCTAAAAAAAACAAAAACAAGTCTCTTTTTTAAAAAAAAGAGTTAAGCATTGTACAATACACACTTAGATTCATGATTTTCAGGCCTACTTCTAAGCCTTAATTTCAGATTAAGCATTTCAAGATCCTAAAGTGAAGTTTCAGAGTGTAAAAACAGTATATGAGACTAAAAGCCCTGCTGGGCAACTTCTACTTATCATTCATACCCCTGCTAGAAAACCTTAGGCATCAGTTCTCCAAAGCCTTCTTGGTCATTTGGTTAATTTAAAAGATTCTTAGGCTTACTCCCTGTAAAAGTCCCACCACTAAAGGGAAATGTTAAGACAGTTGCATAGTCGTGTTTCTTACCTTTCTTAGGGCACTGAACATCATATGTTATTTTGTTAATGACAAGTTTAAAATCATTCATTAGCAAAATTTCCATTAAAGTGGTAGCTGGAATTTCACGGCCATCTGAAAGAAAATACACAAAGCAAAATTACGTCCTTGTTTTAGAACATAAGAACCATTTTCCAACATATAGAAAAATACTAACCCAGGTCCTTACAATACAGCAGTGGACATTTTCTTTTTGGGAGGCTAATCCCCAATACTGTTCCCATGGGGTGGGGGGTGGGAATCCTCCCTTCTTGCTCTACCTCTGAGTACACTAGACAGCCAGAGCAGGCAGGTGCTCCCTTTTCTCACTGTCAAGGAAGCTGGGATCCAGGTGGATGTTCCTGGCGAGACTGTCTCTGCCAAGGTCATGTGAAGATTCAGGGGAGATGGGAACTCTTCACAGCAAAGCCAGAGCACTGGAGGTGTCATGGGGGGTGGGGGTGCAGATGAGTGGAGCCCATCAGGTGGATCTTAGGCTAACTTGGATTTTGCTCACGTCCTCCCTCGGTTCCTGCCTTCTTCTGAGCCTGGCTTTCTGTCAAATGCCAATCTCCAGAGCTGACACCTTCCTCTGCTCAGCCAGAGTCCATTACGTGCTACATACAGCTGTGCCCCTGACTGGAATGTGTAAGGCACACAGGTAGCATTTAAAAGCCTACTTTTAAATTAGTAGAGGCGACTGATTTGTTAAAACTAGGTGGCCAAATACACTGCCAACCATTACCACACAGGGCTCCCTGCTGTTCTAGCTGGGGCAAGGTGAATAGAGGCAAAGCTACGGGATGGGGGTGCTAGGGACGGTAATAAACATAATCAAACCTAAAGGGCAATCTGCTTGTGTGCAGTTTATTTTATGGAGTTAGAAAGTGGTAGGAAAGATTCTAACAGTAATTTCAATTATCCTAGGAACAATTCAGAAAAAAAAAAAAATCTCTTGGAAAATTTTAACCTCAGCGTGCTTTGCATAACTTCTCATATAGCCTAGTTTGTATTATATTTTTGACCTTTAATGTAATCCAGGTTTTAAGAAAGCAAAAAACTGGCGCTGGGTAGGGGTTTCTCCCTTTAGAACAGTCCACATAGAAGTGATATAAAGTCCAGGACATGTATCTTCTCCTAGCGTGGCATTTGCCTGGCTACATTCAACCAAAGCTATTTCAGCTACATTAATATGCATGACAACAGTAATGCTGCTTGTAAAATTGGGAAGAACCCGGCTGTCTGCCTCCAGTCTGGCTCTCTGTAGTTCTTTTGTTCTAGAAGGCAGCGAGTCAGTTTGCACCTGGGTCTGTTCCTCGAATTTGGCTGTTTGGGTTCCTGTTCATCAGCTGGGGTGACATCATTTTCCCAGGAATTGCCAAATAATTCAACCCACACTATGGGCAAAACTGTGACAAGCTTCGAACACTCTTTTCAAGCCCAAATTAAATGCAGGCAAATTCCACCCACACGGCCTCTTTTTTTTTTTTTCCTAAAGATCAGTAATGCACCATTTTATGTGACTTTGCAAGTGTCATTTAAAAATTTACATTTAAATGACTTCAAACCTGCTCCTTAAAATAGGACTATAAAAAGAAATCACCTGAGTATGGTTTCTCAGTTGAAGTACTACATTATCCTTTATACTAATACAGGAACAGCAAAAGACTGATGCAAAAAAAAAAACACTTTGAAGGGGCTAATGATGCAGCCTTGCATTTCTCACCTATTCTTGGGCAAGTATCGATTTAAACCCCAATACAGTGTTTTCACTCAGTCCAAAGAGACATTTTTCTCTAAGATCTCCAGTCTTTTCCTTTGTGTTTTATGTTTCGAAGCTACTTAGTTTTTCAGAAACAAGCAGGGTATACACGTCACTCACTGCTTTCACCTCACTTGTATCATTCACTCACGGGGTGCTTACGGGGTACACACTAGCAGGCGAGTACTGTGCTCAGTGCCCCACTGGGCTCACACCTGCCTGCTCTCAGGAGCTTAGGAAGGCAGGCGCATTGGCCCTGTAGTGAAGGTCCATGGGTGTTCAGGGCTCCCGTGACGGTTCAGTCTAGTTCAGGGATGAAGTATTAGGTCACAGTGGCCACAGGACTAAAACCTTATTCTCTAATCCTGGTTTCATCAGGAAGAAAGCTACCCTTCCAGTTAAATCCAAAGTCCTTACAACAGCCGATAAAAAAGCTTTCGTCCCTCTGATCTTACCTCCACCCAGCTGCCTCCTTTGCAGTCACAGTAAGGCTGGCTCCCACAACGGGGCCTCGGCCAGCCAAACTTCCCCCATCTACACAGCTCCCTCTTCCCTTCCAGGTCTTCCCTCCAGGGTGACTTAGCGGGCACCCTCCCCACCCCCGGAACCCCACCTCCCCTAGAGCATCTCTCCTCCCCATACCTCCCCCCCAGCCCCACACTCTGAAAGCACCTCCTGCCACAGCACACAGCCCCCCACTCTGTGAGCATCTCCCCCTCCACCACACTCCCCCACACCCCCCATTTGTGGGCACCTACCACCACACTACGCTCCCCCGCTGGAGAGCACCTCCCTCCCCACCACTGTCCCCGCTCTGCTTTTGCTTGGCAATATTCATTATCTGACATACTGCATATTTTACTTCATCATCTTTTTCTTTCTCCTCTTAAAATACAACCTCAATAAGAGCAGGAGGTTTTGTGTTTTTTGTTTTGTTTTGTTTTGTTTTTAATCTCTATTGTTCTTTGCCTCTGGCACCTAGCACATTACCTGGCATATATTAGATGCTCAATCTGTTGAGTAAATAAATTCTTAATTTCTATTTTTCCAACTTCTATATCCAGACCTTATTTGGTTCTGAACTTGGAGAGGGAAGAATATTTATTTCCTTTTCAAAACTGCAACAGTAATCATTAACACTTTAATAAGTTTATTCTGAGCATGTAACACTACAATAAAATAAAAATGAAAATTTGGTCATTTATCTCTATTTGCAGCCTCTGTGTCATTAAAATTTTCTCAGAAAAAAACCTTCGGGCTAAGTTTATGAAATAAGTAACTAAAACGTACACTAAACTTATCCCATTAATTTTTTATTCAACAGAGTTAATTTTTTTATATCACAGATATACAAAAATGGACACAGTAAAGGTCAACCATTTATTATATAATGAATTAAAGAATCAACTATCTAGAACAGAAACAAAACAATGGTTCAGAAGAAGAAAAAAAGACAAGTTGAAAAAATATATATATACCTGCTGTCAAGATGGCTGCAGTTTTGACACCTTTATCTTCATTTTGTAGGTCCCGAAGGAATGAACCAACTGTTGATAACATTGGTTTGACCACAAATTGACAACGCTCTTTTCTGGATGGCAAAGTAAGGGTTATCAAGGGAAGGCCATGTCTATAATTAACGGTTATTTCTGTTAAGGAAAAAAAAGTAGGAATACAGGAATAGGTAAAATTTAGTTTTTAAAAAACAACTTTAAAATACAAGATTCTATAGAAACGCTTAAATATGGAATTCATAACCCTCTGAATTCCTGTAATAAGGCACTACTATAGGGCCTTCATTATACTACAATTTACATATTCTCTAGCGTTCTATAACATTTTATTATAATTATCTGCTTAAAGTCTTGCCAGGTGAAGAGTTAAGTTCTTCAAGGCAGAAACTGTTTCTAATTCATCTATAAATCCTATGATCGATGGGGTGGGAGTTTGCCAAAAGACATCAGAGACATTATGGCAGCAGAGAGGGAGGAACTGAACTAAGCGTGGGGCGGGGAGAACGTGGAGGGGCATAAGAAAGTCCTTTTTGTTCAAAACCCATATTTCTCCTTTTATTTGGAAAAATGGAAACACCTTAGCGTAGGAATCAAAGAAGTGATAAGAAAGCTTACCATCAGGGGGCACCACTGTACTATAAAGATGTGACTGACTGTATTTTAGATTTCCACACAGCTTCACACACAAAACCTGAAAGAAAGATTATTTCTTCTTTTAGAAAAAGTGGGAAAGTTGAAATAAGTGTCTTTACCAGAAGATTTTTTTTAACCTTACGGGACCAGCATGATAAAAACTTCAGCTTCCCAGATAAACCCTTGGAGAAGCTCACTACACCTTTTTGACTGCTTTCTTGTCCCATATGGTAGGCACTAGCCACTAGTGACCATGAAAATTAAAATTATCGCTAAAAATTCAGGTTCTCAGTACAGTTTCAAGTGCTCGAGAGCTCCGTGTGCCTAGTGGCTACCATGCTAGCACCGAAACAGAACATTTCCATCATCACAGAAAGTTCTACCTGATAGAATGGCTGGTCCTAAAACATCTAAATGGCCACTTTTCTATGGAACATGTTTTAGCATTGGTGCTTGTGTTTACAATTGTACTGGACCCAAAGGAAGGCCAGATGACATCATGGTGCACTATGTGCACAAAGACACTGTGGAAGTTAGTAGAAAGAAAGGGCGCTGAAAAACTGGTTCACAGGCAAAAGAACCTGTTCCAGAAGAATTAGTACCATGGTCACAACATCCGGTTTTGTTTTGTTTTGTTTTTTATTGTATCACCTTGCGAAGAGTTTACTAGCAATAAGTTTTCCAGTAACTATGCAATGAAGAATTCTTTTCCAAACTGGATTTCCAACCCTTCATTTATGCGAGTTGGCACTGTTAAATCATGTAGTTAAAAATGTGCTCACTGCTATGAAAAATGAAACAATGAGTGACTCAAATGATGTTCCATTATGCTCAAAATCAAAACAAAGTTCTCAGTAAGTGAAACAAAACATTCAAATATATATTTCTAGTATTGGGGTGCCTGGGTGGCTCAGCTGGTTAAGTGTCAGACTTCAAGCTCAGGTCATGACCTCAGGTTCATGATTTTGAGCCCCGTGTTGGGCTCTGCTGACAGTGAGGAGCCTGCTTCAGATTCTGTCTCCCTCTCTCTCTGCCCCTCCCCCCGCTGCATGCTCTCTCAAAAATAAACATTAAAAAAACCCAAATACATCTTTCTAGTATTAAACACAACACAGGCTACTAGTTACAACAAGATATCTGTCATATTAATTTAAGACTTCAGTTGAATTTTATTTCTAAAAATAACTACAATGAAAAAGAAAAAAATCTGATTATTTCTTAAAACAGATGTAGCTCTCAATGAGTAAAGATATGCAGAAGTTTTCCAAGTTTGCATAATGGATGTTGTACTACTGTTTTTTTGTTTCCTACTACTTTTAAAGTATAAGAAACTAAGAAAAATATATCCACTTGAAAACACATCACAATTCTCTACCAAAATACTTCTTTAAAAACATTTAATGATATAGAGGCGCCTGGGTGGCTCATTCGGTTAAGCCTCCGACTTCGGCTCGGGTCACGACCTCACAATTCATGTGTTCGAGCCCCACGTCAGGCTCTGTGCTTACAGCTCAGAGCATGGAGCCTGCTTCAGATTCTGTGTCTCCCTCTCTCTCTGCCCCTCCCCTGCTTGTGCTCTGTCTCTCAAAAATAAATGTTAAAAAAAAAAAAGTAATATAAATGCATTTAATGATATGATTCTCTATGTATAAAAGTCTAATATAAATGTAGGGCATAAAACTTAAAAGCCTTTCCCTTACCTCTGCACCATCCCACAACTTCCCCCAGAGATCATCGCTGTTAGTGGTGATAAAGACTCTCTTCTTGACTAAACTAGTCCAGCTCCTCTAAGCCTGATGGAGCCCCACCTTGGGCATGTCCTCTAAGAACCCAGTTTTAGCAAGAATCCCGTCAGTTTAGCCAGAATCCTCCCCCCCTCAATATCTAATCAAATTCCTCATTCCCCACAATCCCCCAGGTATTGGCATTATCTGATCATTCTAGTCAGGCTTCAGCAAGAATCCTGGTAGGTCAGTTTAGCACAGAATTACCCTATCCTGGTAGTAACTTTCCATCCACTGCTCCTACCGCCACCTCACCTTGCTCCTTGGAAGCAAATTCCCGTTTTTTTCCTTGTTGTATTCAGACTTGAGCCCATCTCTCCCCCCACTGCAAAACCCCACTGCTGTGGTCTCCCTGAATAAAGTCTACCTTACCATTCTTCCACCAAGTGCCATGGATAATTTTCTAACAGTGATTTGGCATGTATCTGTCCAGACTTTTTTCTATAGATGACCACTTTTACATACTAAATTTTATGCTAGGGTCTGTATAAAGCCAGACAGTCTATGAGTCAGGTTCCTAGATGCCAGTGATAATTCCTGATCAGAAAGTACCCATTATCACTTAATGTGCTGATGAAGTTTCTGGTCTACTATGGAGGAAATCATTTTAGAGGCAACCAGTTGTCACCCAGGAAATGCTGAAAGGCAGAGCAGCCAGAGAAAAATACCAAGGCTTTCTCAAGCATGTGTATGCCTCTAAGAATCACCTGAATAGGGGAGCCTGGGTGGCTCAGTGGGTTAAGAATCCAACTCTTTATTTCAGCTCAGGTCACAATTTCACGGCTTGTGAGATTGAGCCCTGTGTCTGGCTCTGTGCTGGCAGTGTGGAGCCTGCTTGGGATTCTCCGTCTCCCTCTCTCTGCCCCTCCCCTGCTCGTGTGCTCACTTGCCCTCAAAATAAATAAACATTAAAAATTTTTAAAAAGAGCGGGTGCCTGGGTGGCTCAGTTGGTTAAGCATCCAACTTCGGCTGCTTAACCGTGATCTCGCGGTTCGTGAGTTCGAGACCTGCATAGGGCTCTGTGCTGACAGCTCAGAGCCTGGAGCCTGCTTTGGGTTCTGTGTCTCCCTCTCTCTCTGCCCCTCCCCCGCTCGCACTCTGTCTCTTTCTCAGAAAGAAACATTTTTAAAATTTTAATAAAAAAGAAAGTGTTGGCGGGAAAAATGAAAGTGAAAAAAGGAAAGAAGGAGTAAAGGAAAAAATAAGGAACAGAGTTAAAAAAAATTTTTTTTAAAGAATCACCTGAATATTCCAATACCATCTGTTGTTAAGAAGATAGGGCTTGCTAAAAACACAGATTCCTGGACTTCACCCTGGGATTCCTGATCTAGTAGGTCTGAAATAAGGGTGTGAAGATTACACTCTGAGTCTGAGTAGCTGGGCTCTAGGGGACCCTCCATGGCTTTCAGGAAACTATGTGAAATTTCTGCACAAAATCATTTTGAATACCAAATGTTTAGTGCTGGGTCAAGGGTTACTGCCTTCAAAGGACACTCAGTATCATGACAAAAGAGGACTCGGGCTTCTCTTCAGTATGTATTTTTCCTAAATATAATTCTAATCACTTTACAACCTGCTGAAAACTTCTTAGACTTCAACAGCCTACGTAAAGTAGAAAGAACAGTGGCCCTGGATGTGCAAAACCTGGGATTCTAAAGTCAATTCAGCCACTTAACAGCTGGGAGATCACAGAAGTCATAGGGCTAACTCTGCTTTGGTTTTCTCAAGGGTTAGGTGGGAATTCTCTACCTTGTAGAGCTGGTATAAAGATTAAGTGAAACAAAGTATAAGGTACAGTTTATGAGTTCAGCAAGGGCATCGTGGACCAACCCACCTCCACAGCTTTATCACGTACTGTTCTCTTACAGCACGAACTTAGGCTGAAGTGAAACAAGCCAAGAGTCATGGACTTATCATTAAAGTGCCTTCCTTATCCACTTCTGCCTAGCAAATCCTGTCATTCCCTCCAGGTCCAGCTCAAAAGCCATTTCTTCTTTAAATCTTCCTGCAAGGTGATGGTCTCCTGGACAGAACACAGGCTTTGCAGTTAGAACAAGCTGGAATCCAAGCTTCAAGATATACCAGCTCCCCTGATCTTTGACAGGCAGAGGGTGCCTTGGGTTATGAGAAAGAGGAGACAGCTCTAGTTTGAAGAGGACAAAAGGGAATATTAATATGGGAGAGGTTTGTTTGAGCCTTCAAGTAAATGGGCACAGACGTTAACAGAAAGAAGATATATAATGAGCATGTGTTGGGGTCAATTAACAAGATTAGACTTTTTCTGGAGCTCTGCCATATTTTAGATTAATTATCTTTATTACTGTTAATAAAATCAAGATGCAGTTTCCATTCAATATGGTGGTATAAATTCACACTTAAGGGACCCCTCTATTCAAAACCATCACACATATCTCCTTGTACCAAAAACAAGACAGAAACACAATGTGACAAGCGAGGCCCAAGTGGATAGTCAGCTAGATTCTGGGTCCTATGGAAGAAAGTGTTTCAACAGAAAAATGTACATTGTCTACAGCACACTTTTTCAAGTTAAGACACTCTGGCCCTTGTACCGGTTTGGAGTAATTTAACGGATAAGTATATAAATTTCGTCCAATCTGGTAGTGATCCAATTGACTACTCACACACCCCCCTAACCAGTTTTATCTCTAACTGCAATTCATTTTAAAATTATTTTTTCCATCTAATTTTGTGCACTTTTCATTCTTCCTTTTGGCTGAATATAACATCTGCCTGGTTTCTTTACTTCATTAGAGTTAAGTAAATTCCTTAATATGTGTTCATTTTTATAACTCTGTGACAGTCATATTTTTACTTTTTTTTCTGAAAATTGTAAGAAGTACCTGAGGGTTTGACTCTTTTAGGGTAGAAGGAACTAAAAGCAACCCATGGCATGCCTTCCAGTGATATTTATTTACTTATTTATTTTTTTGATAGTGAGAGGGAGCAGGGGAGGGGCGGAGGAGGAGGGAGAGAATATTAAGCAGGCTCCATGCAAAGCATGGAACCCGATGTGGGGTCTCGATCTTATGACCCTGAAATCATGACCTGAGCTGAAATCAAGAGTTGGACACTTAAATGACTGAGCCACCCAGGTGCCCTAAGCCTTCGAATAATCTAATGACTGGATCTGTGGAATCTCCAATAACACTGCAACATTCCAGGACAGGGATGTTAAGATGGCAATTTAAGAGCTGATTCTGGGCTCTGGCCATAGGATCCCAATTTTAAGCAATGTAAAATTACTAGCCAGAAGGGGTGAGTACAGAATGAAAAATAAACTCCTAGAGTCTATAATCCAAAATTCTAATTTATGAGAAATTAAATGCTAAGAAAGAACCAACAAATTTACTTTGAAGATTAATTCCATTTATGGAAAATAAAAATGAGAGTCATCCAAAACAGACTTTAATGTAAATTATATTTAGGATCTTCAAAGAGATAAAAGGGAGAATTAGCTTCCAGAAAAAACAAAAACAAAAAAATATATATACTAAACTAATAGAAATAAAACAAGAAACTATGATCAACTAATTAGGATTTCTGGAAACAGAAAAATAACTCTACATATGTGTCAGAAAGCCAGATTAATGGACTAGAAAAATATTAGACTGGATAAAATCAATAGAAAACTAATGAGCTAGGCAATATTTCACCAGGCACAGCACAGAAGGATACAGAAACTTTAAAAAGGAATTAATTTTCACACATTACTGGCAAGAATGTAAAATGGCACAACCATTATGGAAAACTTCTGGCAGTTTTTTGGGTGACCCAACAATTCCACCCGTAGCTGTTTACCCTAGAGAAATGACAACCTGTACAAATGCTACTCCCTTTCCTCCCACTAGAGGGCATGCTCCCTGGGCACAGACAGGGAGGTGGTCCAGTTTATGGCTGTATGTATCCCCAGCACCTGACACACAATCTAGGGGCTCAATAAATATGTTAAATAAACATATGAATATCTCTAAGGTGCTAAGGGAAAATAACCATCAACCCAGAACACTATCCTCAGGAATATTTACTTAGGTTTGAAAGAAATGAAGAGCTTTCAGATATACAGAGATGACAGTTTCTCTCCTATACATCTTTATTAAAGAACTTCTTCAGGAAGAATGGAACTAAACCCAGATGGAAGCAGAATGCAAGAGAACACCATTAATGGGCTGAATTGTGTCATGTCTTCCCTCAAACCCACAAATTCATGTTGAAGTCCTAATGTCCAGGACCTAAGAATGTAAATGTATTTTAAAGAGGTAATAGGGGCGCCTGGGTGGCGCAGTCGGTTGGGCATCCGACTTCAGCCAGGTCATGATCTCGCGGTCCGTGAGTTCGAGCCCCGCATCGGGCTCTGGGCTGATGGCTCAGAGCCTGGAGCCTGTTTCCGATTCTGTGTCTCCCTCTCTCTCTGCCCCTCCCCTGTTCATGCTCTGTCTCTCTCTGTCCCAAAATAAATAAACGTTGAAAAAAAAAAAATTAAAGAGGTAATAAAGTCAAAATGAGGACATGAGTGTGGGCCCTAATCCAGTATAACTGGTGTCCTTATAAGAGGAGATTCAGACACAGACATGTGCACACACAGAGGAAAGACCCTGTGAGGACACCATGAGAAAATGGCCATTTACAATCCAAGGAGAGTGGCCTCAGAAGAAACCAAACTTGCCAACACCTTTCCTTCAGACTTTTGGCTTCCAGAACTGTAAGAAAACAAAGCTGTTGTTTAAGTCACCCAATCTGTTATGGAAGCCCTAGGAAATTGATACAAACACCAAAGCTATAAAATATGGTAAATAAACAACTCATTTTAAGAAATTTTAAACCATCTTTTGATGTTAAAATGAGTGGAAAACTAAACAAGGTTGGGTGTGTTACAATGAATGGATTCTTAGAACATGTGAAGATCCTTGTCCAATTCAGGAGGAGGGCAAAGACAATGAAAACGTAAGACTTTGTTTAAAAAGTTATAATTACATGTGTACGTTAAACACTTAAAGGAAACCACTCAATCTACAGTTTCTAATGTGGTAGGGGAAAAAAACCCAACATTTTTCAAGGAAAGTAGAAAAAAAGCAGTAAAAAGCCCTTTAAAAACTAGAAAATTAAAAAAAAAGAGACAAAAAGAAATGTAAGAAAAGAAAATTGTGGCAACTTGAGAAATAGAAGACAAGCATCTACAATCCCACCACCCCCTGGCTTTTTATTCCAGCCTTTCTACAGATACAGACACTCATGTAATCGTAGTCCACAGAGAGCTGATCATTAATGTTTTATAAGCATTCACCTACCTCAAAAATTTTTCATAAACAAAATTTTAAATGCTCTATAACCACTTATCCTATGGTGTGCCAAAATTTACTATTTACCTACTGTTGGACAGTTCCATTTTATACACTATTTCTATAGATTTTTCCTCATCAGAAAGGAACTCATGCTCATTTTAGAAAATCTACACATCACAGATGCACAAAAAGAAAAGCCACCAAAAAACCCATCATCTAGAATTACCACAGTTAATACCAATGTATACCTTCCAATTTATTATCTATGTATCGTATTCAATTTTCCACCATTGCGGCTAAACTGATTCTAAACATCTTTGCACATAAATCTTTGTTTGCATTTTTTTCTTTAGAGTGCAGTATGATTAAATCATGAGGCAGTGACAGTTTTGGAATCCTGATAGTGTATTATCAATTTTCTTTTTGGGAATATTTTCTTTGCTTCATGTTGTTTTACTCAGTACCAAATTAATAGTCTGAACCCCAAACAAGCAAATCTTCCTAAGGTTCAGAATCAAACAATAACAGACACATTACATCGGGTGTCCCGGGAGCAACGAGATTCCTGTTGGAGGCTCACCAGATGTCTTCATTGGGACAGCCCACTGGTATCTCAAGCTCAGTATCTCCTAAACTGAGCTTCCTTGTTCCTCCATAGCGCTGCTCCTCTCCTCTATTCCTTGATGAACTCACACCACTACTGACCGGCTATTAGAACTAGAGGACTGAGGGCTATCCTAAACAACAATAGTCCATAAAATCAGCTGGTAGACCAGCAGTTACAGCTGAACTGCCACTAAGGTCTACTGGCTCTAATTCACACGGAGTCGCCAAAGCCATCCTCTCCCCCGGTCTCTACCTCCACCGCCCTCATTCAGGTCCATGTCATCTCACCCAGGTCGCTGCAGCAGCTTCCTAACTGGCCCTCCCACCAATCCATTCCACATTAAGACCTATTCCAATCTTCTGAAGTCATATAAAGTCAAACTATTTCTAGATTTAAGAACCTCTATTTTTCTATTACAAAGAGAAACTGTTCCCAAGAAAACTTTCCATGAGCTGACTGTTGTCCGGTTCTCCAGTCTCACCTTACCATCACCAGCACCGCCCGCTTCCCAACCCTCGATTCCAGACGTGCGCAAGTACTGCCGTTTCCGGACTACTCCACGCTGTGGCATGCTTCCTTGCCTTTGCCCTTTTTACCATCCCTGCCTGGAAAGCCCTGCCCAGTGTACCTATCTTCCACGGCCAACTCATACTCTAAACTCCCTCATCTTCCTGCCGTAAAAACTACAGAACTCTAGTTTTACTATCACTTCCTTCCCTTCTCTTGCAATCAAGTGACCTTCCTCCCCACAGGCCAAGCCCTCCTCAGATGCTCTCCATCTTCTACATCTCAGACTTTCTCAAAATCTTAACTCCCTCTACCACTCTCACACTACAAATGTAGTAGGCAAATATGCTCTGCTCTCTCTCCTCTTTAAAAAGTTCCAGACCCTCCACTAACCACATAGACCTCCGGTTGCTGCCCCATTCACATGCTCTCTTCAGCCAAACCTTTCCAGCTTGTCTACACCGCCTCATCCTCAACTCCCATTCACTCTTTAACATACTACCAGCAGGCTTCTATCTCTAGTCCCTCAACTCTCTAGTCAGACCTCTCCCCAGGTTCAGCCTAGGACATCCAAATGCTGGACTAACATTTCCCCTTACATCACCACATATATCTGAAACTAGATTTATCCAGAACAAAACCTGATTTCCCCCTGAAATCTCTTCCTCTGGGTCCACCTTCTCCCTGCAGTAACTGACCCACCATCTTGCTAGCTGCTCAAGTCAAACCCAGGAATCATTCTTGATGCCATGAATTCCATCAACCGAACCCTTCAACCTGCATAGTTTATCCACTTTTTTTTTTTTTTTTTTTTTTTTTTGCTAATGCTCTGGTCCAGGCCAAGCATGATCTATTGTAATAGTTTCCAAACTTGGTTACTTACTTCCCCCCTTTCTCTCCTCCAAGCTGCCCTCCTCAAAGCAGCAAAGGTGATCTTCTTTAAACAGAATGACCCCACTCCACTGCTTAAAATTTTTCAATGGCTGCCCTTTAGGCTTCAACAAAATAAAAGCTTATCATGGCCAATGTGATGCTATATGACTTAGACACTGCATGTCTCATCTCATCCCTCTCTTCCTTGCTTGCCTTACTCTGATCCTACTGGTTATCTCTCAATCCTAGAACACAAGTTTCTCAGATCTCAGGAATGTAGTACATGCTGTTCTCCATCTCGAATATTCTTCTCACCCTCTTTGTATAGCTCAATGTTTTACATGCAGTCTCCTAATCTTTCCAGCAACGATATGAGAGATGTACTATTACTTCCCATCCTTTTTTCCACTCAAATGTATTTATCACTCAATTTATCGAGAAAATTAGCTAAGCACTGATATAATAGGAAGTGACTAGAGAACAGGAATTGATACACAAGTTGATAAACAAGAGCCTGTGGGGGCTAATCCAGCATGCCCCTCCGTCCTGTTTTCAAAAACAGACTTTATATTTTAGATCAATTTTAGAACAGCAAATTGAGCAGTGTACAGAGAGTTCTCACCCCACCCGCCAGTTCCCCCAATATCAACATCCAGTACCAGAGTGGTACATTTGTTACAATGTGTGAGCCTACACTGAAACATCATTTTCACCCAAAGTCCACAGTTTACATTAGGGTTCACTCTTGGCTGTATATTCTACAAGTTTTAACACGTGCTTAGTGACTTGTGCTCACCACTGCAGCATCTCACCCAATAATTTCACTGCCCTAAAAATCCTATGTGCTCTGCCTCCCTCTCTCCCCTGTAACCTCTGGCAACCACTGATCCTTCTACTGCCTCCACAGTTTCACCTTTTCCAGAACGTGGTCGTACAGTTAGAATCATACAGTAAGTAGCCTTCAGATTGGCTTCTTTCACTTAGTATATGCACTTGAGGTGGTTCTACTTTTCATGGCTTGATAGCTTTTTTAAGTTTTTTATTGAAATGTATTTGATACACAGCATTGTGTACATTACAGGTATACGACATGTTGATTTGATACATTTATATACTGTAATATGATTGCCATATTAATAGCACCGATCATATAATTACCATTTCTTTTTGGGGGTAGGAATAATTAAGATATAGTCTCTCAGCAAGCTTGATGATTTAAAAAAAATTTTTTTTAATGTTTACTCATTTTTGAGAGACAGAAACAGAGTGTAAGCAGGGGAGGGACAGAGACAGACAGAGACAGAGACAGAGAGAGACAGAGAGAGAGAGAGAGAAATATCCAAAGCAGACTCTAGGCTCCAAGCTGTCAGCACAGAGCCCAATACAGGGCTCGAACTCACAAACTGAGATCATGACCTGAGCCGAAGTCAGACACTTACCCAACTGAGCCACCCAGATGCCCCAAGTTTGATGATTTTAATATTATTTTCCATGTTGCTTATTTCATTTTAGTGCTGATTAATATTCCATTGTCTGGATATACCACAATTTATCCACTAACTTACCGAAGGGTATCTTGAATGCTTCTAAGATTTGGCAATTATAAATAAAGCTGCTATAAACATCCACGTGCACGTCGTTTCCCATATTTTAAGAATACTTGAACACAAGGAGGTTAGGTAATCTGTCTAAAGTCTGTTAATAAATGAGCAAAACAAGCAGTTAGGAGCCCCCGTTCTTTAAACTGCCTCACTGCATGGGCAGTACCGTCACCGTGTGGGAAACAGGATGCAGAACTGCACCTGGCACAGGTTATCCTCTGCTGTGTCCACACCTGGGGGAAGTAGTGAGCTCTGTTTCCAGATGAAGTGCAAGGAAGGGGACCTTGGAAGATACAAACGGTACTTGTTAAGACCAGCTCTATGCTATTGGAACCCATGTAAAATAAAAAAGGCTTCACGGCACAAGTGACCTAACAAGAGAAAAAAATATTAAGTACTTCTATCACAAATATTAAGAAACTGCATTCATACAATGATGCCAAAACCAATTTTTTAACTGTAAATAATGTACTTTTAAGCCAATATACTCTAATATTTCAACATGTCAACATGTTTGGTAACAGACAAGCAAATTCATCTAATATCTTCTATATGGGTTGTAGTCCTTCATTGTTTGCTCCCAAAAGTTTTTCCTTGTTGAAATGAATAAAGAAGAGAACTGAGGAAAGGAAGAAAGGAATGAAAATACATACACACACATACACACACACACACACACACACACATGAATATAATTTCAGGGATCCTGCTGAGTTCAGTTCAGACAATGAAGGAAAGACCTGCTTAAATGCCAAGTGCTCCCAAGGGATATAAACGTTGTCTTGCTGAGCTACTCAACTCAATATGTGGAAGTTATTGCTGGTTATTAGCCAAATGCTGTATGCATTACTTCTCTTTCTGTTCTGTTTCAAACATGTATAAACTACTCTTGGACAATCCAAATCAAAAAGAAAAATTTATTTTAACACTAATGATTCATGTGGTACCTGAGACTCAAGCGCTAGTTAAGATAACTGCGCCTTGTGTGCTACAACATGCAATTTTTGTTAGGCAGATTTAAAATGTAATCTAGAGACAAGTCAGAGTGGCTCATAAAAAACGAGATACTATGTATTAGTTTGATTTGTGCGGGGGCGGGGGGGGGGGGGGAGGGGAGTACAAAGAAGCAAAAAGAAATCACGAAAGCTCAAGAGCTCAGTGTGAGGTGCTAACCATGATGTACCACAGGGTCAAACTCTAACAAACCTAAGGACAAGCTTCAAAGCAAAACAATGATCTAACCGAGGAGCGTACTTGCCTGTGCCACACATTCCACAGTAAGAGGTGCATACAACAGGGTTTGAAATATAAAGTTTTATTCACTTCTATTCTTGTATTTTACTCATCTCCTTGTTCAATATTTCTTCTGCATTCTTATTCTTTTTTTTTTTTTAGTATCAAAAAATACTAGATTTTGCTCAGTATAACTTTCAGTACTGTTTTCAATGAGATCGTTTGTATGGGTAGTCGAATCCTCAGTCTATGTTGTTAACGGGCGATTTCTGTCCTTTTCACAATTGAGTTTAATCTGTTTACATTTATTGTTAGCTCAAATAATTATGGGTATCTGCCATCCTTTTTTGTGTTTTCTCTTTATCTTGATTTTCCTTTGCTTCCTTCTTGTATTCTAATAACTAATTAAAAAAAATACTCCTTTACTTTTCTCTATTGATTTGAAAGTATATGTTTTTTTCCCCTAACCCTTTAATGTTTGCCATTTACATTCTGTGACATTCTTACTTGGTTAATGTGTAAAGTTAACTTCTCTACCCTGATGCTGAACAACAAGGATTTAGATTGTATCAATCATAATTATTATTAAAGTAGCAATTAGTTCTGCTTTATTTTTTAGAAACCCTACATTGTTGTGGGGTGCCCGGTTGGCTCAGTAAGTTTAGCATCCAACTTTGGCTCAGGTCATGATCTCACGGTTCATGGGTTCGAGCCCTGTGTTGGGGTCTATGCTGACAGCTCATAGCCTGGAGCCTGCTTCAGATTCTGTGTCTCCCTTTCTCTCTGTTCCTCATCCACTTGCACTCTGCCTCTCTCTCAAAAATAAACGTTTAAAAAAATAAAAAATAAAAAGCAACCCTACACTGTTATTGTGACTATTGTTTTACATAGTGATTGTTTCTTAGATTCATCTGTATGTTTCCTATTTTGCTCTTCGCTTCTTACATCCTGTTTTCTCACATGTTCAATTGTATTCTTCCACAAAAGAACTTTCAGTAACAACCTTTTAGTCTCTCAGCCTCTATTTTGTTGAAATGATAGTTTACTGAACATAATGTTCCAGGTTGATTTTTATCTCCCCTCAAAACTTTGAAGATATTCTTTTGCTTTCCGGCTTCAATTAAAACATCTTCTGTAACTTTAAGATTTTCTGTGAGATTTTCTTTGGTCTTTCTGCATTTGGGTTCTGTAGTTTCACCATTGCGTGTCAGGTACAGATGTAATTTTATTTTTCCTGCTTGGAACTCATGACGCTTCTTCAATCTAAGTATTTCTCCTGAAAAGGGCACTTGTGGAGGGGGAGAAGACTGGCCCAAGGTGGGGAGTCTGACTTCAAGGGCGGCTGGAGGTCAGTCATGCAGAGGGGCGGCCAGCATGGGGGTAAAGAGCCTAAGCATGGCGAGGAGGGTGTCCACATAAGGGGGATAAGTGTGGGGTGTTAGGACCTGAATGGAATGAAGAGGGGCATACGCAAGGAACGTAGGCTCAGAACAAGGTGTTAGAGCCCAACTCAGGTGAGGAGAGCATTTATGTAAGGGAAAACAGTGGTGGCAGAGATGAGAGACCGTCACGCTCAGGAAAACTGATCAAATATACCAAGATTAATGGAAGGCAGACTTATCCTACCAAAAAAGGAGCTATAATATGTAAAGAAGAAAACTACAATGAATGCTGTAGTGTTGGGATGAAATTGGAAGTACTGGTAGGAGCTCATGGTTTTTAATATGTAAAACTATAAATAAAACCAACAAAATAGAAAACATTGTAAAAGATTCAAATGTTTAACGTATATATGTTTATATAAGACATTTCGATTTCACGTATTTACACTTTTAAGTCACTTTTTTATGTTTGTTTGAGAGAGAGAAAGGGAGTGGGAGAGAGGAAGAGAGAGAGAGGGAGATACAGAACCCGAAGCAGGCTCCAGGCTCTGAGCTGTCAGCACAGAGCCCAACGCAGGGCTCATCCATGAACCACAAGATCATGACCTGAGCCAAAATCAGATCCTTAACTGACTGAGGCACCCGGGTGCCCCTACAGTTTGTTTGTTTGTTTTAAATCAAATTTTTAAAAATATTCATTCATTTAAGAGAGAGGTTGATCAGGGGGAGGGCAGAGAGAGAGGGAGACACACAATCTGAAGTAGGCTCCAGGCTCTGAGATGTCAGCACAGAGCCCAATGTGGGGCTCGAACTCTTGAACCATGAGATCATGACCTGAGCCAAAGTTGGATCCTTAACCAACTGAGCCACCCAGGTGCCCCCTGTATTTTATTATTTTATTGTATTTTATTTCATTTTATTTTATTTTATTTTTTTATTTTATTATTTATTATTTTTTAAACATATGAACACATATGAAACACATATGAAACATGTGAAACATAGGAAACACACATGAAAAGGTTGTAGCATCTTGGAGGGAGTTCTCAATGGTCAAATCTAGAACACATTCGAGCATTCAAATAAATAATGATAGTAACAGATTACAACCCACTGAAGAAAAGAGGAAACTGTTAAGTCCATTCTGATATAATTAAAAATTAAGGTTTGATAAGGAACAAGATACTTACACACAGTTTTAATTTGCCTCCACACAAAAGCATTAATTCCAAAGGGGAAAACAGTAACTTCAAAGAAAAGAGGTCTCGCAGATACCACCACCTCAATTAAGTGATCAAAGTGAACATTATCAGTAATGGGGCCAAACTGAAATCATGCACTGAAGAGAGACCACATGCAACACGTGTGCAATTCCTAACAAAGATACATAAAGTGAATCAAATCACAAGGAACATCAGTCAAATCCAAAGAGACATTCTACAAAGTAACTGTAATCTTCAAAAGAGTCAAAGTCACTGCAAGTCAAAGAAAGAATGTTACAGTTCCAGATTAGAGGAGACATGACAAATTCAATTGTGATTCTGAACTTTTTGCAACCAACAACATTAACGGGAAAATTGGCAATATCTGAATGGGATCCACAAACTGGATGGTGGTAATGTATTAGTGTTAATTTTCTGATTTTGATGGTCATTTTGTGGTTAGAGAATGTCTTTGTATTTGAGGGGGAATGGCATCCTGTCAACAATTTGTTTCTGAACTTTCTTCCTACTGCATTTAGATTGTTTCAAAATAAAACAATGCTAAAAACAACAGGCTAAACAAACACTAAAATAACCATTTACAGAGAGAAGTAACCTATTAAGAAGGGGTCGTACATTAAAAAAAAATTTTTTTTTTCAACGTTTATTTATTTTTGGGACAGAGAGAGACAGAGCATGAACGGAGGAGGGGCAGAGAGAGAGGGAGACACAGAATCGGAAACAGGCTCCAGGCTCTGAGCCATCAGCCCAGAGCCTGACGCGGGGCTCGAACTCACGGACCGTGAGATCGTGACCTGGCTGAAGTCGGACGCTTAACCGACTGCGCCACCCAGGCGCCCCTAAGAAGGGGTCGTACATTAAATAAACTTTAGTTTTTAATGCATGCCAGTAAAAAAACTATGGTTACTTAGGGAATTGAAAATTTTTTAAAAAGGAAAAAATAAGAACAAAAAAAATAAGCACAAGATCTCACATACCCTTTCAAGTTCTCATTTAGAAACCTTAAGAATACTGCATTCTCCTGACATGTTAGTGAAGTGGAAAAGAGAAACTATCATATTTATCCTATGACAGCCCTTTTTTAGAAGGACTTTATTAAAAGATCATGCTGAAAATCTTACAGAGACCCACCACACATGCAGAGTTCAACCACATCAAGAGTGATTCACCCAGGGGCACGTGGGTGGCTCAGTCGGTTAAGGGTCAGACTTCCTTGGGCTCAGGTCATGATCTCAGGATTCTTGAGTTCAAGCCCCGTATCAGGCTCTTTGCTGTCAGCATGGAGCCTGCTTTGGATCCTCCAACCCCCCTCTCTCTGCCCCTCCCCAGCTCGTGCTCTGTCTCTCAAAAAAAAAAAAAACTTAAAAAAAAGAAAAAGAAATAAAAAAAAGACTGACTCACCCAAACTCAGCTCTTCTTTCAATTTTTATCCCACCTGTGACCCATTTTGAGACTACCAGCAGTTACTAAACCTATTAGAGGGCTCATGTCTTCAGGACAGCATCAGTTAATTCGTAAAATAAAACTTACCTATCTAGTCAATTTTGAGTAATATTGTTTCTCTTGGATGTTAAAAAATGGTAACTTATTTTCAGTATTAAAATCTAGTAGAGGATGTATCAATAACCCCATGACTAGCCATTTAAGTAAATATAACACATCCAGGAGGAAAAAAACAACACATCAGGAGACTGAACAAAAAAGTTGGATTTTCTTTTAGTTCACTGTTTTTATCCCTTTAAAGTAAGAACAGGAGTCTGTTGTGATCCAACCTTACATTCTAGCACTAAGAAAATGTCAAGTGTCAGGAAGTAGAAAGTACCGTGTAAACAGAAGTCTAGCCCAGCCGAGAATAACAAAGCAGCAGCAGCACTACTTGAAAAAGGAAAGAACTGTTTGACGTGGGGTGAGGAAGAGACATGGATGTTTAATGGGCAACGGTAGGAACTAGCATAATGTGCATAATGAATACAAATCAGAGAGTAGCAGTTTAAATTTCTTAGCTGAAAGGCAACAGTGATACACTGATACGGAAAAATAAAAACAGAGTGCTTCTAAATATAAGCCTTTTTAGGAGGACCTTAATTATTCTGCTATAAAAGCACTCTGTGTGACACCAGTCCCAGTATGGGGCTTCCAGCAATAACATGGTGCGACCGTGTGCCCTTCCCACATCCACAAGTGAGAACTCCATTATTACTGCTCTTTTCAGGGACTGCTCAATTGTACTCCACAGATATCATTAGGTCATGGAATTGACTTTAAAAGGATTTAAGACACATCCTGGAAACTGGATAAGAAAAAGCAACAGATTCGATTCCTAACAACACGGGGCTGCTGGAAACTATCAAATTCCCCTTGAACAGATGAAGTCTTATCACCATTAAAGACATTCAGACTGATGTGGCCCAAGGTCTGAAAACGACCCCCAAATGCAGTCGTATCCTTTTGCAAAGTCAATACACATATGCTCTATTTTCCCAGACTGAAGAGAATAGTTGGCTACATATGGTCTAATGTGTACATGTGTACATGCTAGAATACACATACACACATTGATTTAAGTCCATGCATATGTTTATAGTCACAACTTTTATATATTGCAGAAGTACCTGAAGGTACCTGCGTGACATGTTCCGTACTTGGAAACAGATGGGCACCATATAAATGGAACACATCTGGATTTCTTTAAGCAAGCCCATAATTCCAAACTATTACACATGCTGTGGTGATAGATGTGGAAACAACTGCTCTTCTGAGTAACATAAGCTATGCAGAAGATCCCTTTTCACTGGAGATCTGGAAGCACAAAAAACTGATAAATGAAACTGCAGGGTATAATGCCTGAAAATATAGTCATTCAGTCAACAACTAATTCACCTCCCATGTGCCGAGTGACGGACTCTTTCAAACTTCTGCTATCACCCTTCCCTGCTTTCTCACCTTTGGCAGTGCAAGGAATCTTTCTGTGTCCTCCTAAGACCAACACGTTTCCCAGAGCTCAGCTTCCAGCCTTTCCCACCACCCTAGAGACCTCCATGTTCTCAATATTTTCTTACTCAGCACTTTCCCATCAGCAGGTAAGCATGCTCAGGTCTCTGCTACCTTCTGATTGCCTTCTCTCAAAATCCACATCCTCACCCTTCTCAGCTAAGTGACTTGAGAGGGTTGGCCACATCTGTTATCTCTACTACCTGTAGCTTTCACTGATCTGTACCTACTGCACTTTAGCCTCTGCCCCACCAGTTCACGGAAACTACTCTCAAAAGGCCACTGACCTCCTTACCTCCAGATTGAATAACTTTTTAGCCACTGACTTCACAAAAGCAATCACCAGTTTTGATCGCTGTCTTTGAAAGATTCTCTTTCTTGGCTTCCGTGATACCACATTCCCTTAGACCTTGATCACACCTTCCCAGTCTCCTTTAGAGACTTTTCTTGTCATCCTTTAAATGTTGGTGTCCAGAGTTCTACCATGAACCAACCTCTCTCATCTCACTCCATGAATTCTCTTTGGGCACTCTCACCTAGTAACACGGCTTCAACTACATTACTTTGCTGATGACTTAAAAGTTGTACCTCCAACTCAGAGCTTCTCTTTGTGCATCTAATTTGCAAATTTGAAACCTGTTAGGAGATCTACTCGATTCATTCAATCTCTCATTTTCTAGAAACTGCCTCTACTTCTACTAGAGTGTATCGGTGGTGGGCTTCCCCAAACCATGTCCGTATTATGTGATTCTCCACTTCCCCGCCCAGGTCCCCTCATTGTAACTGACCAGACATCTGCTCCAAGTTGGGCCCATCAGGCTCCCATGCTAGGAATATGACTGACTAAAGCTGTGTTCAAACTGGAATTCTTGTACACTGCTGGCGAGAGTGCAAACTACCACTCTGACAACTGGCAGCATCTCCACATACACACATACCTAATGACCCAGCAATTCCATGCTTAGGTATAAAGTGAGAGAATTACGTATGTGCCCAGTAGACAAATAAAAGTACATTCACGGAAGCACTCTTAATAAGAAGCAAAACCTGGCAACTATGCAAAACTTCACTGTCAGCGCAACAAATAAATCGAGGTATATTCATCAGATGGAATATTACAACAAGGCAACAACATGGGTCAGTCTCAGAAACACGTTAAGCAAAAGGTACAAAAGAGCATATGCTAAGATTCCATTTCTATAAATTCCAACAACAAGCAAAAGTCATCTATGGCACTGGAGGCAGGATGGTGGTTACACTTCCAGGTTTAGGCAGAGATTAAAAGAGCACAGGGGGCTTCTAGGGTCTGGTAATATTCTGTTTCTTACTCATAGGTATGCTCACTTTATGAAAAGTCATTAAACTTATGGACAACGCACGTCCTATATGAATATTCTTCTTCAAGACTCTCAGCTAAATCTGACTGGACTCTTGAACTGAGATTTAAATTCTTTGTGAGAATTCCTTACAATAACAGGCTTACTGGGATATGAATAATACAGTGAGACTATGTATGACAGTGCAGAGAACAAAAGAAGTGTAACAGAGTCCCAGAGAAAAAAATAATTAAGAAGGAACACCTTATATGGCAGGTGCCTTTCAAATAAGAACATACTTAAGCCAACTATTTTTTCTTTTTTGCTCCTAATCTAAGCCAATTATTATCAAGAATTACCTCAAAGGAATAGAATCGAGCCTCTGAGGTATAGCCAGATGGTACTAACAAAGCTGTCTTCCTCGCTTTGATGCCTGTGGGTCTGAGGTGACAGAGGGCTGAACGCCACATGGGGTAGGACCACTGGCAACTCTACTCCAGGCCAGCAAGCCAACACATCAAGTACTCATAAATAAATCTACTCCTCTGAAGGCACACTTAAGGACTCATGTCAAACAAGTTTCTTTCAAGAATTCCTTATAAAATATTATGTCCTGTTCTAATAAATGCAAAACAAAAGACTTTGATGGAAAGCCAGAAGATGATTTAAGTTGTATTTTAACAGATATTTCTTCACTTCTATCATTTCCAAGGTTATAAATTTATAATTACAAATTTCATTTTGGACTCCTTCCTAAAATACAATGTATTCCTAGCTCACGTGTGCCCCTGTATCTCCTCTTAACCTCATACCTTTCTGCCTGCATTAGTCTCATAAGTCATTATTTTGGAGTATCAGCCTCAGGGCCTGCGTTCACTGAGTCACCACACCCTGACACCTACCAAGATAGTGCTGACACAGAAACTGGAAATGACAGAAATGACAGAAGACTCAAACAGGATAAAAAATACAAACCAACTAAAAAAAAAAAAATCATCATGACTCATTCACCTCTGAAAACAACTATATGGCAGAACACATCTTATGGCAAAGTGCTCTTTTAGGCCCACTGGCATCTAATAGTTTTTTTTTAGGGAAAAAAAGAAAATAAAAAGGAAACAGACATTAAGATCTAATTAACACAGAAATGATTTTTTTTTAAAGGTGGTTCACTGAAGCCATCATATGCAAACAAATGACAACTAACCCAACACATAATGGCAGTGTGAACATGACTCTAGGACCATAGCAGGAACCACACAGTAGGAACAGAAGGCTGTTTATGCCCTCAAGAATCCAGCCGTCTCTGGCGGTGAAGAAAACATAACCTCAGAAGGAAAAAAGTATGTAATTGTCAATAAAGGGCATGGGGAAGATCACATGTGCTACAACACATGTGCTTAGAGGAGAAAAATAATTCACTGAATACACTGGCCACTGTGCTGAGCCATGAAGAATGAAGAAGCATAGAGTAAGAAAAGCAGGGGAAGGGATTTGGGTAGAAGGTCAGCAGAGCCAAGAGAGAGGAAGCAGGTATTCACAAGGAGGGCATGAGAACAGGTAACTGATGGGGCTTGCCTGGGAAAAGATAAAGTTTTTAATAAAATGTCATTAAAAAAAATTTTTTTATATTTATTTTTGAGACAGAGCATGAGCAGGGGAGGGGCAGAGAGAGGGAGACACAGAATCGGAAGCAGGCTCCAGGCTCTCAGCTGTCAGCAAAGAGCCCAACGCGGGGCTCGAACCCATGAGCTGTGAGATCATGACCTGAGCTGAAGTCGGACACTTAACCGACTGAACCCCCAAGAAAATATAATTTTTAATTTTAATCTGTCAGGTCAAAACAGTATAGTTTTTAAAAAATGTTTATTTTTGAGACAGTGTGTGAGCAGGGAAGGAGCAGAGAGAGAGGAAGACAGAGGATCTGAAGGGGGCTCTGCATTGACATCAGAGAGCCCAATGTGGAGGTCGAACTCACAAACCACAAGATCATGACCTGAGTTGAAATTAAGAGTGGGACGCTTAACCCACTGAGCCACCCAGGTGCCCCCTCACAGTATAGTACTTTCTCAATTAATTTTTTTTAATGTTTATTTTTGAGAGAGAGAACTTTTTTTTAATTTTTAAAAGGTGGATTTTTTAAAAAAATGAAGAACAATATACAACGGACACCATATGTGGCCCACAATCTGGCCCTTTACCAAAAAAGTGTGCTGACCTCCACTCTAAACAAATTCCAAAAATGGAAGGAGGTTCTGTGTTTCCATTTTAGTCTATGACTTCTAGTGGTCTGTGATAACATTTATCTAGGCTGAGAAAAGGGTGGAGGACTCACGAGAGGCTTCCCTCCCCCACGCGCTGAGATTTGGATCCCCTGGAAGAGGCTGTGGCGGCTGGCAGCTGCTGGTGGCTCAGAATCTTGCAGGAGAGCAGCGGCCAGGGCCAGGCTGTAGAAGGGCTGCCGCTTGCTCCGGGTAGAAGCTGGGCTGGAGGCCAGCTCTCCCGGTGGGAGGAATGCAGCCTCAGGACACAGCTGGAGCTACCACAACAACAGCCAGCAGGCAGGCAGAAGGCCTGAGAGTTGTTGCATGTGAGGACCACAGGGCCTGGCACCAAAGGAAGAAAGGAGAACCAGAACCGGGGAGTAAGTTACCCTTGCTGCCCTCACATTGCCTCACTGACCAGTCCTTCTCCCGAGAAAGGCTAACACTGCACCAGGTGGCAAAGGAGAATGTTTCAAGGGGCCAACTCCAGTATCCCAAAGCAAAGGGTAGAGTGAGAGCAGATATATAATGAATTAGTAACTTTCTCCTCTCCCATTTTGTCATGCATTTTTTTTTAAAGCGGCATTGAGTCTCAAGTATATAATGAGACTCAATATTTATCACTATCTTTTGTAAACATGCCACAGGCACTCTATTTCATTCTATTATGGAACTTGTTCTCTGAAGAAAAAAGATATACAGTGAGTTGAAGGAGCCTCACATTCCTATCTCATTATCCAATGCTGGGGAAGAAAAGCCAAGAAAGCAAGTGTGACAGCTGAAAAACAAAGTCCTAAGTCCCAGAGCATAAGAAACTGGATAATGCTCACAAACCAGAAATATGGGGTGCGTGGGTGACTCAGTTGGTTGAGCGTTTGACTCTTGATTTCTGCTCAGGTCATGATCCCAGGGTCATGGGATCAAGTCCCGTGTCTGGCTCTGTGCTATGCGTGAAGCCTGCTTAATAAGATTCTCTCCCTCTGCCCCTCTGCCCTACTCGTGTGTGCGCACGCACACACATGCTCATTCTCTCTCCCCTCTAAAATAAAATTTTCAATGTGTCATTCATCATCAAAACCCAAAAATCAAGCACCACACTGTGTGTAGTGTGGTGTTCAACCCTATACCAAATAGAACCACGTGGACTGGTGTGTGCCCGTTGAGTGAGCAGCAATCACAATCTTGCTTCCTCTGGAAGACTGCCCTCTGAGGCAAATTATCCCAGCTTGGGCCCATCTGTGATGCCACCGGCCTCCACCCAGAGATGGAATATTTGGGCAGAAAAGACGAAGAGGAGAGCAAACTATTACGTAAAGGATGAAAAGGAACGCAATATGCTCTGAAACCTGGGCAGTGGTGAAGCTCGGGAGGTCTTCCAATAAGCCTGTGTAAGGAGAGAGTCCAAGGAGGGCAGTTTATACAATGCAGGGGAAACGGGGGACAACCTATGAGGCTGAAAATTATCTGACTGAAAATAATCTTTCCAAAAATTTTTAGAGGATTCTTTCTAAATCTGATAGAAGACTAAGGCAGCCATGTTCCCCAATCAGATTTCTAGTAAATAGTCTGGACTGGAGAAAAAGTTCTAACTTAAGCTCTTAAAGGTTCTCCAGAGGACAGACTGCATTTTAATTTAAAGAGATCAAGAAGGAAACCAGATCTCGGTTTCTCTGGGACGCCAACTAGGAAGGACCCACAAATAACTGCTCTTCAGCAACAAGTCCCAAACGGCTGTTGAACGTGTTCCCCCCCTCTGCTGGCTCTTTGCTGCTGCCCATGGCTGTCTCTGCCTTGAACGCCCTCCTCCTAGACTCTATCCTTAAAGTTTTACCAAGAAGCCAACCAAGGGTGCAGAAGTCAGAGCCAGAGAGCCTGAGTTCAAGTCCTGGTTCTCGCTGCAGGATCTTGGCCCAGGTTCTTAACCTTTCTGAACCTCACTTTCTTCTTCTTCTCCCCCAGTTTAGCAGGAGAGCAGAAATTCCTTTCTCTCTCCTGTGAGCCCCTCCAGACTCTTCCATGTCAGTGAACAGGGTCACCACCCACTGAGCTGCTCCAGGCAAAACCAGGAAATCCTTCCTTCCTCTCTCTTCACACACACGACTGAGCAAGTGCCATCAGCTCTACTTCCAAAGCAAACTCCAAGTTAATCAAATTCTTTCTATTTCCACTGTTGCCACTCTTCTCCAAGCCACCAGCATCCCTCCCTGGGTACTTTCGCTAGCTACCTCCTAACTTCTTTCCTGGCTGCCACTCTTGCCTTCTCCAGTCTGTTCTCCGTACAACAACCTCAGTGATCTTCTAAAAGCACCAGTCAGATCCTGTTACTCCCTTGTTCAAACCCCAGTAGCCCACCATTGCACTTAGAATGAAATTTAAATTTCTCCCCTGTCTGGCCTCTGCCCACCTCTATTTCTCTTCTCTTTACTCTGTCCTCCCTAAGGCACACTGGCCTCCTCACTGTTTGGGAAATATATCCACTCCATTCCTCCTCAGGGATTTTGCACTTGCCACTTCCTCCACCTGGAATACCCTCCCAGCAAGTCTTTGTACCACTGACTCCTTATCATTCAGCTCTGACTCAGGGATGCCTCCTTAAGCAGGTCTTCCTCATTACCCCATTCAGTAGTGTTCCTGCCACCGGATTCCTTGTCCCTTCCCAGGTTTAACTTCTTCTTAGTCCTCAGTCTGCAATTAAATCAGCTGTGTGTTCACTTCCTCACTGGCCTCTCCCCACTAAAGCCTCAAGACAGCAGGGATCTTGACCCTTAGGCTTTGTCGTCAAGGTGTCATAGTTTGGGAGAATGTGTCCCCAACCCCAGCAAAAGCTATTCATTTCCTATATTATTTAAAGGATTCCATTTGAGAAGGCAAAGCCTAGACTCTTTAATTCCCCCGAATCATGCATATCATCTGGTACTCAAATAATCACGGAGCTGAATTTAATTCTTCCTCAATACCATTAGGCCTTGTTGATTATTCTAAATATTTCAATGAAAAATTAAACAACCTTTGTCATTTTTTTCTTCTTCTGGGCAACTGAAAAAACATTTTTGGCAGTTTCAAGTATTTATTTATTTTAAAGTTTATTTTGAGAGCAAGGGCAAGGAGGGCAGGGGCAGAGAGAAAGAGAGAAAGAAAGAGAGAAAGAAAGCGAGAGAGAGAGAGAGAGAGAGAGAGAGAGAGAGAGAATATGAATATCCCAAGCAGGCTCCACACTGTTAGCACAGAGCCTGATGTGGAACTCAGTCTCGTGAACTGTGAGATTATGACCTGAGCCGAAACCAAGAGTTGGACACTTAACCAACGGAGGCACCCAAGCGCCCCATCACGTTTTTATTTAAATTCCAGGTAGTTAACATACAGTGTTTGCTATTCCCTTCAAAATGCTTCCAGATATGGGCTAGTAAACATTGGTCATCTTCTACTGGTCTCACCAAATGATGAAATGTGATTTGAGGATAAACCTGGTATCATTTGAGGAAACTTTTTAAAATCTCAACAAACTAGATTTAGAAATAATGATAATACTAGTTAGGAAATTAGAATTGAAGGCTGTGGTACATCTTGAGCTATGTTAATTTTATTGGAAATTTTTTTAAAAAGTCATTTCCCTGGCAAAAGTACATAATGGAATCATTCATTCATTACTCTACCATATAAAATTAGCATTGTTTTTCACATTTTAAAAATAATTTTTAGGGGCACCTGGGTGGCTCAGTCGGTTGAGCAGCCAACTTCGGCTCAGGTCATGATCTCGCCGTCCGTGAGTTCGAGCCCCGCGTCAGGCTCTGTGCTGACAGCTCAGAGCCTGGAGCCTGTTTCAGATTCTGTGTCTCCCTCTCTCTGACCCTCCCCCGTTCGTGCTCTGTCTCTGTCTCAAAAATAAATAAACAGTTAAAAAAAATATTTTTAAATGTTTATTTATTTGGGGCGCCTGGTGGCTCAGTCAGTTGAGTGTCCGACTTCGGCTCAGGTCATGATCTCGCAGTTCATGAAATCGAGCCCCGCGTCAGGCTCTGTGCTGACAGCTCAGAGCCTGGAACCTGCTTCAGATTCAGTGTCTCCCTCTCTCTCTGCCCCTCACCTACTTGCACACTTGCATACTGGTCTCACCAAATGATGAAATGTGATTTGTCTCTATCTCTCTCTCAAAAATAAATAAACCTTTAAGAAAAAAATGTTTAATATTTACTTTGAGAAAGAAAAAGCACGTGCGAGTTAGCAGGGGCAGAACGGGGGGGGGGGGGGGGTGGTGGATCCCTAGGGGGCTCTGTGCTGACAGTGCTGCATGTCAGCTCTATTTCACAAACCATGAGCTCATGACCAGAGTCGAAATCAAGAGTTGGATGCTTAATTGACTGAACCACCCAGGAGGGCTATTATTGACTGATTGACAGAGAGAGAGAGAGAGAGACAGAGACGGAGAGAGAGATGAGCATGAGTGAGAGCGGGGGAGGCACAGAGGGAGAGGGAGAGAGAATCTTAAACAGGCTCCACACCTAGCACAGTCAATCTCATGACTCTGAGATAATGACCTGAGCTGAAGAGTCGGATGGTTGGTTAACCAACTGAGCCACCCAGGAGCCCTTGTTTTGCACATACTAATCTCCACAGTTTTTCCCTCTTTTCCCATCTTTATCCTCCAATCTTTAATATCTCCAAATAAAAAAATCTGTTTTGTGTAGAGGACAAAAAAATCAGCCTGTTTTAACCAAAATATAATAAACATAGCAAACGCACCCTAACTTGTTTAATACAATCTCACAAGTGTGAATGTTATCCAGGCGTCCTCAAAATAGAATTCTTGTTAGAAACACAAATAATTAACAGCCAATTCTTAACACTTCTGCCAGCTTCTATTTAACTTTATACTAAAACCCAGCTTTAACTTCCAATAACTGTAGACAACCACATCCACCCTTTTTTTACTTCAGCTGTTTCTTTGGAACCCAAACTTTAGCTTACAAAATGAAATTAGGCAAACCACTCAGACACCACATTGAGGCCATAACTAATAAATAGTTGAACTGGTTAAGTATGCATTGTTTGGCAAATAATCTCACTTCTATGATTTCCTAAAGAAAATATCAGGTATTAAGGTCAAGTTTACCTCATTAAAAAAAAAAAAAAAAACGAGGTGACCCATTTAATGACAGTAGCTACATATGGTATAAACATTTTCTCAGAAAAACTTCGTATCTGCCATACCTTCCTATTTCAGAGGTCTTTCATTTCTACTCAACATATCCTTCAACTATTTGGAGATTTTGATACATGGAGGAAAGGCTGGATTTCTGGAAGAGACCGCACTGAAGTAATAGCCTGAGCAACAATTCTGATTCTGAAACAAAACACATAAACTGACAAGACCCCTAACCACTTTGGGCCTCAATTTATTCATCTGAAAAGGATGGAATGGGCATAAAAATAGACACATAGACCAATGGAACAGAACAGAGTCCAGAAACAGACACACAGACCAATGGAACAGAACAGAGTCCAGAAAAAAAATCTACACATAGTTAATTTATGACAAAAGAGCCAAAAATATGCAACAGGGAAGGGATAGTCTCTACAATAAATGGTGCTGGGAAAACTGGACCACATGCAAAAGAATGAAAGTGGACCACTATCTTACACCATACACAAAAATGAACTCAAAATGAAATAAAGAGGTGAATGTAGGAACTGAAACCACAGAACTTACAGAAAAAACACAGGGTTAGGTAAGCTCCCTGACATAGGACTTGGCGATGACTTTTTGAATCTGACACCAAAAGCAAAAGCAACACAAAAATAAGCAAGTGGGACTACAACAGACTAAAGCTTCTGCACAAAGGAAACCATCAGCAAAATGAAAAGGCAACCTACTGAATGGGAGAAAATACTTGCAAGTTTTAAGGACTTTTAAAATGGGTCAAAGTTGGATTCTACTGCCTTCTGCGAAATGAACTTTAACATAGGAAAGGTACACGACAATACAAATACACTATATTACTTTACCTGTAATATTAAGAGCTGAAAAAGGAGCTACCGATTGAAAATCTAGATAGCAGCACTTCCTTTGTATTTCATGATTTAATTTTCAAGTAAACCTCAGGAGGTAGGTGTTTTTCTTCCTCTCTAATGAGACTCCAAGTATTAAGTAACTTGCAGGGCCCAAGTCAGGGGGCCTAGTTCACATTCAGGTCAATCAGATTTCAAAGTCACTAGGCTGCAGTGCCTTTAATATCATTTTTATTTTTTTAAAAACGCCGGCTTTCAAAAGACCTTCCATAAGTGAGTATTCAGAATTCTAATTACTTACCTGTGTAGTTACTGACATATCACTTACATGCAAGAGCCACGATTTCTCAGTATTTTTTTTTAATGCTTATTTATTTTTGACAGAGATAGAGTGAGAGCAGGGGAGAGACAGAAGAGAGACACAAAATCTGAAGCAGGCTTCAGGCTCTGAGTTGTCAGCACAAGCCCGACACAGGGCTCGAACTCACAAACCGCGAGATCGTGGCCTGAGCCAATGTCGGATGCTTAACCAACTGAGCCACCCAGACGTCCCTCAGTATTAAATTTTTAAATATTAAATTTACAAAATATCAGGGCACCTGGGTGGCTCAGTCAATTAAGTGTCTGACTCTTGATTTCGGCTCAGGTCCGGATCTCAGAGTCATGGGATTGAGCCCCAAGTCAGGCTATGTGCTGACAGCACTGATGCTGCTTGGGATTCTCTCTCTGCCCCTCCACTGCTTGCACACGCGCACACACACACACACAAACTCTCTCAAAATAAACGGTGCTAACAGGCCAGTCTTGGCACAGTCTCAGACACCAAAATTTCAATTGGAGTATTACCTCAGAATGTAGGATATTGGCCAACTGGAACCCTAATCTAGGAACACTCACTTTTAACTGAAACAACAACAGCAATGGGTTAAAACTCAATCCCTTCTGAGCTTTCATACTGAGGACTAATGCACTCTGGAAAGATCACGAAGGAAAAGACTAGGGCAGATACCCTAAATGAAGACTGTTCTGACTATGCCCAATGGAAATACCGCATTCCATTCAGAATAGGGGGTGCCTTATCTCACCCTGTGTTCTTTCTCCCAAAACCAGTTATTGAACACTTCTTCTCATTTGCTATATAATGTACCAGACCCTGGAGATATACGGTAAGATATAATACATATTCTGTGTTGACAAAGGAGTAAACAGACAATTGTAATACTGTGGGACAAGGTCTAGATGGATTAAGTTTTAGTGTACTACGTGCACAGAAGCATACATATGATTTAATCTTGAAATGACTGGAACAGATTTTAACAAAATTAAATAAGTGATTTTCAAATGCCTCAGATGATCCTCAACTTTAAATCATACTGACATTTCTATTAAAAATGAAACATCCTTAAAGTCACACAATTGCTTTTTGAAATCAAATTCCTTTAAGATCTTTCCTAGTAGGTTTTAACCTTTTAGTTTCCATTCGTTCAAAACTTTTTGCCAATAATTTGGTTATTTGACATACTTCATCCCAAATTTCAGAAACATTAGCTTTTATATTCCTTATTAGGTTTTGTTGTTTAAAATAAACATGTATTGGGGCGCCTGGGTGGCTCAGTCGGTTGAGCGTCCGACTTCGGCTCAGGTCATGATCTCGCGGTCCGTGAGTTCAAGCCCCACGTCAGGCTCTGTGCTGACAGCTCAGAGCCTGTAGCTGCTTCGGATTCTGTGTCTCCCTCTCTCTCTGCCCCTCCCCTGCTCATGCTCTGTCTCTGTCTCAAAAATAAATAAACATTAAAAAAGTTAAAAAAAAATAAAATAGGATGACCTTTGTCTTTGTTCTTAATGCTCATTAGATAAGATAAAGCTTGCTCACACAAGTAAGAAGTAGAAAAGTACAGTAAAATATTTATTACTTTCCTATGAATGGTAGGATGCTTTTCTTTTACAGAAATTCAGAACTTACAGAAAGGCAAATCAGTGAATTTCATCTTATGTTTATAATCATTAATTCACAAAATTCTTCCCCTTTCAAAATCAGGTGCTCAGCCTCAGAAGAAGGTTCAGAGAAAGGAGCCCTCATTCAGTCATAAACTTGTGTTGAAGTGGAGGGTATCTTTGACTGTGTAATTTAGTACAGGTGTGGAATCAAATACACTCCTTCTAGTGTCTTAATCTTTCCTCTTCATCCCATTCTTCTTTTCTAGCCAATCCAGTCTATTAATAGTTATGGAAAAACAAAAAAATTCAACCAAACTAGTCACATTTTCCATGGTTTACAGCTAGAAGAATGCGGAGGCTCTAGCCCCTTGGGCAAGTTGCTCAGTCTGAGTTCCAGCTGCATCAGGTGTAAAGTGGGGAATCAAGTTGCCTCTTTACCATTTGGAGTTGCTTGAAGGCACAGAGGAAGAGATCTTTTGAATTATCAAGCATCACAAAGACAAATGTGTTACTAATATAATAAATTCTTTACTCTTAATTCAAGATCTTTATAGCAGTAACAAACATACAATTTATTTCCATCAAGTCATTTGCATAATTAGTTATGATGCAAATTGAATGTTAATTTTTGCATGTGTGAGATTACAACACCTAGCATTTGGGAGACTCAGCAGACATTCCTTTCCTCACTACATTGTCTTGTTATATCTAGCAAGTTCCTTGGAGTTCTTCATAAATAGCTTTTTAGGGCATTTGTACAATAAATTATAGTGGTGTAGGGAACCAACTAAAATCCCTCTATAACTTTTAGTAAAATGGCTAGAAAAGGAAGATAAGTCTGAAGAAATAACTTGCCATAATTAGGACTGCCCAGTGATGAACTGCTTCCTGCCCACAATGTGCAACTACGGAAGAACTCAGTAGGAGATATAGTCAGGCCTCACTCCTGACTTGTTACTGGGGCTGATGAGCCTCTGCTGTGGGATTCCAGAATTTAAATCTACACTGATGTTACTCTGGCACTGCATTGTCTGTGCACAAAAAGTAAAGGAATCAAAACACTTGGTAGCTGACTATGAATCCACCCAAGAGTGCCTCTGTAACACTGTCCTCAGGAACATCATGTCAATCCCTAGAGGCCTTGGAAACTAACTGATGAGAAAGGAACCAGTATGAAGCATTTAAAAGCAGAGCTGAGTTAGGCAGGCAGGAATGGGCATCCAAACTGTTACTCAATAGCTAGGTGATCTAGGTACTTCAGGTGTCCTCATCTATACAATGGGGAAAACAGTACCTACCTCACAGAGTTAACATAAGCATTAAAGACAAGCAGGTGTGTGAAGTACCCTAGCACTCAGTCCATCAACATCACGATTACTCTAATTATTATTGTAATTTCTCAGGCAGAAGCAACACGATCTCAAAACAGAATTATAGACCAACTCCACTAATGACCTAAAAGCTTTGTTAATTTCAAGAGGAACAACACAACACAGAAAGAGATTCAATATTCAGTAATGGACTTTGAACCAACTGGGATTCCTGGTAGTTTGTGTCAAGTTAACAATAAGCATCTTAGAGGATGCAGTTTTCTTTGTTGCATGTAAGTCAGCCATGAGCAAGAAAGAGCCTATGAAAAAAGACCATGACTTTAAGTACAACTTAATGCAACTATTTAAAATATTAATGGTATTTATAAGCAAAAATTACACTACTAGTCACATCTTATATTTTCCCTACAGATCCTACTTAACTTTGGGCCAGTGGTTGTAGATCTTTGCTCATCATAATCTGTTACCTCGCTGTTTTCTCACTTGCCATTTAATTAGGTAAAAGTGCAACATGAGAATTTAATAGGAAACATAGTAATCCAAAAAAGCCCACTGTTATAGGAGTTTTAGTTTGGATTTCTCCCAAAATAGAGCCTAAGACAAGGATTTGGGTGCAGTTATTTATGTGGGAGGTGACCCTCTGAAGTGGGAGTCAGAGAACAGGAGGTGTGAGACAGGGAAGGAAGAAAAGCTAATCTAAAGAGCATTACTGAGGTCACCACTACAGACAACAGGGGACAGATTCTGCCAGTACCAGAGAAGCATTTAGATTATTTCCCAGAATTGTCTATCTGAAGAACAGGAGTCAGGAGTGTTTATTCAGCCTGAGGGTTGTCCCCCAGGGGGGAGAACGGAAGGAACATTAACACCAATGCCCTCCCAGGCTGCACTTGGTGCACAGGCTCAGCAAACTTCCTAGTTCCTTTGCTGCTATGAATGTACTGGGGCAGATGCAGAAAAACTGGGTGTACGTGACTTTGAGGAACATCAGCAATGGAAGGAAGGGGTGTCTGAATTTGAAAAAAAAAAATGATCCATTACAGCTACTACTTTAACAGCTACTACTGAAACTACTACTATTCAAATTGAATGTGTGAAGGTCCAGAGGCATCGCTACACGTAACATTAACAAGAAGTTACATGTGAAAATAAGACTTCCCAGGTTTTTCTAAGGAATAATGAATGGGAAGTTACCCTTATCAAGACCTTCCCCAAACAGTTTGACAGCATCTTTATCTAAAGTAGGTATAGGGGCGCCTGAGTGGCTCACTCTGTTAAGCGTCTGACTTTGGCTCAGCTCATGATCTTGCGGTTCTTTAGTTTGAGCCCCACATCAGGCTCTCTGCTGTCAGCTCAGAGCCCACTTCAGATCCTCTGCCTCTTTCTCTCTCTCTCTCTCTGCCCCTTCTGCACATGTGCATGCCCTCTCCCTCTCTCAAAAATAAACATCAAAAAAAAATAAAGTAGGTATAAAAATAAAAAATAGGAAAATGAAATATTTGCATATTCTTTATTGTGGGCTTAATAAATATCGAATTAGATTTTCTCTCTACAAAGAGATTAACATTTAAAAAAAGGAAACCCAACTGTCCAATAGAAGGGTTATATAAATTATGAATCTAACATACATTACACACCCATTAAAATTGTTTTCAAGAAAATATCGACACAAAGAAAGACTCCTGATAATGGTAACTTGGAAATAAATTAGAGCCAAATGATATATAGTGTTACTGCCTTTGTATAAAAGCATAAACAAATGGTCTTCAAATGCCTTACATTTCAAAACCAGCACTTTCATAACTATACATTCTCACTTCTAAATTTCCTTTACATCACATTTGGACTCCAATGCATCAGCTAACCAACTGTGTTTTGCTGCCCCTCAACCTGGGTCCCCAGTACATGCTGAAATGTGTGGGGAGCCTTTTCTGGTTGCCATACTGATCGGTGGGTGCTACAAACGTACAGTACACAAAGCCAGAGATGCTAAACAGTCTGCAATCAACAGAACAACAGAAAATGCTACCAAAATGCTAACAGTGAAAGTGATAAACTAAAGAAAACACTTAGAATGATCCAATACCAGACAACAGCTCAGTTTTGCAAGCATTTGTGCCAGAAAGCTGAAGCAAAATTGGACTGTTAACCTGCCTGTATTATTACTATTGTATAAAATTCGTGGAGATGGGTAAATCAAAGTGCTTATATAAATGTTACAAAGCAGAGAGATTACAATATGGTTGGAACAGAGGAGGAGATTAACAGAGGTGCACGGAGGGAGAATTTTTTTTCAAGTTTGAGTGAGAGTATGTGTGTGCATGGGGGAGAGGTAGAGAAAGAGGGAGAGAGTGTCCCAAGCAGGCTCTGCTTTCAGCACAGAGCCCAGCACGAAGCTTGATACCATGAACCATGAGATCTTGGTCTGAGCTGAAACCAAGAGTCAGTTGCTTAATCAACTAAACCACCCAGGCACCCCTGAAATTAAAAAAAATTTTTTTCAATGTTTATTTATTTTTGAGAAACAGAGCATGAGTGGGGGATGGGGCAGATTGAGAGAGAGAGAGAGAGAGAGAGAGAGGGAGGGAGGGAGGGAGGGAGGGAGAGAATGAATCTGAAGCAGGCTCCAGGCTCTGAGCTGTAAGCACAGAACTCATTATGGGGCTGGAACTCATGAACCATGAGATTATGACCTAAGCCAAAGTCAAGACACTTAACTGACTGAGCCACCCAGGTGCCCTGCCCCTGAATTTTGTATATCTAGGCTTTCTCCAATTGAATACACACACACACACACACACACAGTTAGCTACAAATCAAAATAACAAAATTAAAGCCCATGTTCCAAACACCGGAAATTCATAATCACAAATTATGCCTAAAAGATGCAGTACAACTTGCAATTTAATAACATGTCCTTCCTTTTGTGGAAAAGGACAAAAACACAAAGTATATTGTGCATTTTTTGTATTTTTGACTTTGGGATATTTTAAAGAACGTATTATGTCAGAACACGATTGTGCAGAGAAAAGACTGGAAGGAAAGATATTAAAATACCAGCATGGTTATTTCTTGGTGGAAGAATTATTTTCTTTACTGAAATTTTAGTGGTTTAATGAAAGACAGAAGTCTAAACACCTCAAGAAAATCCAAAGTTGGCAAAACAGGCTAGGTCACACATGTTTAAAGGGTCAAGTTCAAATGAAAGCAAAATAAAGCTGGGCTGGGTGAAAGGGAGGAGGACAAAATTTAGAACATTGTTATTTCCTCAAGGCTGCTTATTCTGTTGGGTAAAAAGTGGTGCAGGCAGTGGACAATGCAGCCCCATCATGTATATTCTACTAGGGGTAAGGTACTACAAAAAAGTTCATATCCTGCAACTTTACTGAATTCATTTATTAGTTCTAACAGTATCTTTGATGGAGTCTTTATAGTTTTCTGTATTTAACACCATGTCATCTGCAAACAATGATAAAGTTTTACTTCTTCCTTTGTGAGTTGGATGCCTTGTATTTTTTTTCTTGCCTAACTGCTCCACCTAGGACTTCCAATCTTATGTTGAATAAAAGTGGCAAGAGTGGGTATCCTTGTCCCATTCCTGATCTTAGAGGAAAAGCTTTCAGCTTTTCGCTGTTGAGTATGACATTAGCTGTGGCGGTACTTCCATTTCCTGTCCTAAGTGGACATGAGGTGTACAAGTAATGAGGCCTGTCATTCACTGATTGCTGGGACAACTATTACGGATACGTATCACTAGCCAAGAGTGTCTTCTCCCTCAGCCCTACGTATAGTGACCTTTCTCAGATGTGCCAACAGAAGAAAGACGGTCTTTCACAGACAAAGATTATTCTTCTTTGAGGAATATACTTGTCCTAACACCACCGTCTTCAAGTTTCTATTTGTTGAGACCTAGCAAATTCCTATTTATGAAAATTATATCATTTAGGATTCTATACAATGCCATCATCTTCAAGTTTCTTCTTTTGGGCTGGCCAGATTTCTTGTAAGAGACTCTTCTATAATGTGCTTGGAGGATGTAATCTTGAGGCCTTCCTTGCATTCCACAACACAGGTTAAAAAAAAAAAAAAAAAAAAAAAAAAAGATGGCTCAACTTGGTAAGTTAACTTTCACTCAATCTTCCTGTTTTCCATAGAGTATGCCAGTCCTCATCAGTGCCTGATGATCAGTGCCCTTGGTGTCCCCAAGTGTTAAGAAAATCAACGTTAGCATTCCTTCTAGGTGGGAGAAAGGGCACTTGCCCACCTATACAGAGTAGAGAGTTTGGAGTCTAATAGCTTCTTAAACAGATCTTCAACCAATCCTCATGTTTATAACCCATGATTTACCCCACATTTCTGGAGGCGCTTTTTCCATCAAATCCTATGGTATATGATAGAAATTTGTTCTTAGCCTTCCTTACTGCTGACTCATGATGAGCTTTTTGGACAGTGTAGGAGTTGAGGTTCAACCAAAGAAACAAACCACTAAGAATGTACTTCAAAGAAATTTGTTACACAGATCTGGCCTTGGACAACTGTGGGAACTGCTCAAGTGCTTTCTAGGACGCTGCCATAGGCATGTCTAATTCTGGAGCTGAAGTCCACAAAGCAGGCAGTCAGGAAAGGATGATGGATACAAAGTGGGGGAGAGAAAACAAGCTAAAGACCATAAGCACAACTTGGAGCCCATGAGGATGGGCTGAAATCTGTGTCAGTTCCTGCTGCCTCTTTGGTGACAAGAGTATTCTGCAGAAGCTACAGCCCTTCCTCAGAGAGGGAAACTCACTCCCCTGGCCAAGGAGTCAGAGAGGCTAAGGAGGATCCAGGAGAGAGTGGAGGAGTCCAAGGCCCAGCTGCTGCTTCACACTAACAAGGTGTCATCAGATTAGCAACAAAGTGCACTGCAGCAGATAACCTGTCTCCTTCACAGGTCTGCAGATGGAAAGGGACTATACCCAAAAGGCCTGGACCTGATTCAGATGATACAATTCTGGACTTTGAACTGATGCTGAAATGAGATGAGACTCTGGGAGCCTTAGGTGGAGGTAAGTGTAGTTTTTTTCAAGTTGGAATTCTGTTAGTCATTACATGGTGGTTTGCGAATATGGTCCTCTACACAAGGGGTCCTTGACTGCAAAGATACACAAACCTATACATGATAAACTGGACAAACTTGTACAGAACTGAACACATACATCCAAACAAGTACAAGTAAAACTGGGAAATAAAACCAATGGATTATATCACTATTAGCATCAATATCCTGGGTGTGATATTATACTAGTCTTGCAAAATATTACCTTTGGGGAAAAATGGATAAAATACATACCAGATCTCTGCATTATCTGTTACAAGCCACTTGTGAATCTGCAATTATCTCAATAAATATTTCAATTAAAAAATATGGCACACAGTGATCTTGTTCTCAACATTTTCACCCTTTTATAACCCCTTCCCCTTGAATGTGAGTGGGACCCAGTGACTTTTGGGGCGCCTGGGTGGCTCAGTCAGTTAAGCATCTGACTAGATCTTGGCTTAGGTCATGACCTCACAATTGATGAGTTTGAGGCCTGCATTGGGCTCTGTGCAGATGGTGCCTGCCGGGGATTGTGTCTCTCCTTCCCTGCCCCTCCCCTGCTTGTGTGCGCGCACACGTGTGTGTGTGTGTGCTCTCTAAATAAATAAATAAAAATTTTTAAAGACTGTGACTTCTGTTTACTGGACTAGCTTTGCTGCTCTCAGCTTGCATGCTTTGATAAAGCAAGCTGCCATGTTGGAGAGACAAGGAATTCAAGGTAATCTCTGGCAAGAGCCAACATCATGATTTTAGCCCGGGAGAGACTCTAAAGCACACCTGGATTCCTGACCCATGGAAACTGGGAGATAAATACTCATGGTCTTAACCACTAAGTTCTGGTGTATTTTTATTATGTAACAATAGGTAAGTAATACAGGCTTACTATTATTTGTCTCTCTGCTTTCTATCACCCATATTTTGTTGTTATTGCCTCTTTTCCCCATTTCTTTATCTTTGTGGGCGTATATCTCTTTTTTTTCCTGTATTCTTGTTTTGTTAGGATTTCAGGAAGGAAACTTACATTTGTTGAACTTGCCATATTTTACTGAAGTCACACTCAACTCTTCTGTTATGGACTGAATGTGTCCCCACAAAATTCGTATGTTGAAGCCCTAATCACCAATGTGGTGCTAGAAGGCAGAGCCTTTGGGAGGAAATTAAGTTCTGATGAAGTCAAGAGGATGGACCCTTCATGATGGGATTAGTTCCCTTGTAAAATGACTGGCGCCTGGGTGGCTCAGTGAGTGAAGTGTCTGACTTTGGCTCAGGTCATGACCTCCTAGTCTGTGGGTTAGAGCCCTGCATCTGGCTCTGTGCTGACAGCTCAGAGACTGGAGCCTGTTTCAGATTCTGTGTCTCCCTCTCTCTCTCTGCCCCTTCCTTGCTCATGCTCGCGCTCTCTCTCTTTCTCTCTCTCAAAAGCAAACATTTAAAAACAAAACAAAACAAAACGACACCAAAGCTTTCTCTCTTCACCATGTGAGGATATGATGAGAAGATAGAGATCTTTAGGCCAAGAAGAGGGTTCTCACCAGGAACCAAATTTGCCACATCTTGACCTTGAATTTCTCAGTCAATTGTGACCCAAAAATGTTTGTTGTTTAAACCACTCAGTCTAGGGACACCTGGGTGGCTCAGTCGGTTGAGTGTCCAACTTTGGCTCAGGTCATTATCTCACGGTCTGTGAGTTCGAGCCCCGCGTCGGGCTCTGTGCTGACAGCTTGGAGCCTGGAGCCTGCTTCGGATTCTGTGTCTCCCTCTCTCTCTGACCCTCCCCTGTTCATGCTCTCTCTCTCAAAAATAAATAAACGTTAAAAAAATAAAAATTAAAATAAAATAAAATAAAATAAAATAAAATAAAACCACTCAGTCTATATGGTATTTAGTTGCCGAAGTCTGAGCTAATATACCGCAAGACAAAGAAAATGAAAAAAATGGTCTCTATTTAAAATGACAGTTATTGGGGCGCCTGGGTGGCGCAGTCGGTTAAGCGTCTGACTTCAGCCAGGTCACGATCTCGCGGTAAGTGAGTTCGAGCCCCGCGTCGGGCTCTGGGCTGATGGCTCAGAGCCTGGAGCCTGTTTCTGATTCTGTGTCTCCCTCTCTCTCTGCCCCTCCCCCGTTCGTGCTCTGTCTCTCTCTGTCCCAAAAATAAATAAACGTTGGAAAAAAAAATAAATAAATAAAATAAAATAAAATAAAATAAAATAAAATAAAATAAAATAAAATGACAGTTATTTTATTCTAAAATTTTCATGTCATCAATCTAGTAAAGGAACCCAAGAGAAGTTCTATGCTCCAAAATGCACTCTTTTCATTTTAATCACTTGATCAATGCAGCATAATTACAGGGCTTTATGTTCGTATAGTTTTAGCTAGCAGTGGAATTTAAAATGCCCCAGTTTGCCATCTGCTTCCGTTTTGTCAGCATGAGAGATACCAATAAAAAGAAATCGCCTTCAAACCATCAGCCCTTTTTCTAACAGAGAGAAGAAAAAAAATGCCTAGAATTCTGTTTGAATCACAGAATTGGCCCTAACTTCTAGTAATCCTCACTCATATGATGTACAAGCAATGAATTACCGTCTTTTACTTCTCTATTAAGTCACTACTTAAAAAAAATAGATATTAGCAGAGTTGTGTAAGCACCTTTGGTGGATGTGGGGAAATAAAATTTCCCTGGATTTCTCCATGTTCCTATAAAAAGCCCTGGCCTCCTGAGATCAGGAAAATAAAAGATATAAATATAATAAATGTTTGCTTTCACTTCCCCTAGATGTATTTTGCTTTCCATAAACCATGAGGGTTGGGTCTATAGCCATTTGTCTAGTTAACTGTCATCCATCCAAAAGAGATAATAAAACTTCTCTCCACAAGAGGGTCCAATGGTTACAGCCCAGATTAGGCACCTAGGATCCATTCCCAATATGCCAGAAGACCGCAGCATTATCTTCCCAGGGATTTACAGAAGTGCAGACCTTGGAGTCTCCTGATCATACGCACCAAAAGACAGAGATGCTTATCTGGCCCTCAGAGAGATGCATGTGTATTCCAAAAGGTCAGGGTAAGAACCCAGGATCCTTTCCATACTATCTCAAAGAAGCAAAGGTTTTTCTCCCTCCCTTTGGGAGGGGAGGGGAGCGACTGCCTCTCCTCTGAGTATAAATGGAGAAAATACTCTGTTCTCATCTCCTATCTATGGGGTGAAACCTGCCAGGTGCACAGAGAAATTCCATGAGCTTTCACTGCTTCATGATACTCTAGTTGCTGATCTAGTTGTATCAACAAAGAATTATTTTCCTTGACCCAGATGCCTCATCTTTCTACAGTATTCATACACACACAGATGTATATGTATATGTATATCCATAGATATCAGTCACATAACTATACAAGTAGGCTAACATTTCAAACCCTGCACAGTTCTTAACAAAAGAATAAGAAACAGCAGACTTAAGAGCAAATAAGCAAGTTAGAAAGGAGACATCTGCTAGGAAGCAAACAGGACCCCTCAATGTATTTTATATTAGTTTTACAGAAAAAGCATTCTCAGAGGGGAGAAATGCATATGGGGTCAAAAATTAAGAGATATGATGAAAATATGTCTCTGTACTCCCCAAGTTCCCCCCATGGAAGAGTTGTGGGCCTCTCAGTCCAGCCCATCCTATATAGTTCTTGTTCTCAAAGTTAAGCTCAGGAATCATGGTCTTTCTTAGCCTCCTCTCAGCTGATAGGAACCCAGAAGTCCAAGTACCTACGACAACGTTTCAGCCCCAAAGAGTGGATTGTTTTTTAAGTCAGTGGGGGCTCCCACAAGCATCAGATAGATGACTGTGTTGGACTGATCTTTAAAACAGCTTTTAATCTATGGATCTATCATTTTTCTACAATAGCACAGAAAAGTAGAAAGTGAAAAATGTAGGATACTTTTAAAATCTGTATGAGAGTTGGACTTTATTACAGGCATTCAACATTAGTAAGGAAAGAAAAGCACTGCATCTGAGGTACAAAGGCCACCTAATTCTATCCCCTTTTTTATTTTTATTTTATTAATTTTTTTTAACGTTTATTTGAGACAGAGAGAGACAGAGCATGAACAGGGGAGGGTCAGAGAGAGAGGGAGACACAGAATCTGAAACAGGCTCCAGGCTCTAAGCTGTCAGCACAGAGCCCGACGCGGGGCTCGAACTCACAGATCGTGAGATCATGACCTGAGCTGAAGTCGGACGCTTAACCGACTGAGTCACCCAGGCGCCCCTCTATCCCCTTTTTTAAAAACAAGGACACGATGGGGCGCCTGGGTGCCTCAGTCGGTTGAGCGTCCGACTTCGGCTCAGGTCATGATCTCACAGTTCGTGAGTTTGAGCCCCGCGTCGGGCTCTGTGCTGACAGCTCAGAGCCTGGAGCCTGCTTCACATTCTGTGTCTCCCTCTCTCTCTGCCCCTTCCCTGCTCATGCTGTGTCTCTCTCTGTCTCAAAAATAAACAAACATAATAAATAAATAAATTAATTAAAATAAATAAAATAAATAAATAAAAACAAGGACACGAGAGCCCAAAAAGGTGAAGGAATTGCTAAGGGCACACAGGCAGTAGCAAAACTAGCACTAGAACCCAGATCTCCAGAATCATAATAAAGTACTTTTGTTTTTTAACCACTAAAAATCTGCATGTCCTACTGTGGAAATGGGTTTATCACAGCCTAGATAATATATCCTTGAAGTCCTTGTCCAACAAGCAACCTTCTGATTGCTTTGCATCTCCAAGATATCTCAATACTAGGAAAACACTGCCCTGCAGAGAACATACATTTCTTTTTTAAATTACTTTTATTTTACTTATTTGTGGACACACATTTCTAATTGCAAATTAACGTTAAACATGATTTAAATAAGAGGTTTAAGTTTGACCAGCACATCTCAGGTCTCAATAGGACTGGACTTGAACCATGAACTGACAAAAACCAACATTCTGAATCCTCAAGACCACTCAACAGGATCCAGCAGAGAAGAACATTCTAAAGGAGAGCCACCCCCAAGGACCTTCTAGACCGTCTTCCATCGACACCACTGCAGTGTAAAGGCTGCAAAGTTTGTGTCCTGTAGTTTGGGCATTTTCCATAAATCAAGATTTTTTTTTTTTTAACCATACAAGGCATTACAGCCAAAAGAGGTCAAAGAGGATGGAATGGGGTTTTGAATGCAAACTATGTAAAACAAGTTTCACCTGATTTGACATTCAATCCCAAGCAAAGCTCAGCACTTAATTAAGGCTTCAAATTCCACTGTAAGCCATGATATACAATTCTGTTCTTGGACCACAGGGCTTAATTAAATATCCATCATTATGGATACTTTCTACCTTCTCCACTTTCACCTTTTTTCCTCCCAAATGAAGTGACGGTTGATTTTTTTGGCTGTTTTCTTTTTCAAAAACATATTAAATGTCAAGGACATTCAATGCTTTTTCATTCAAAAGTTAAAATTTAAGCATTCTTCAGAGATGAAAAATGCCCAGTCTATTTTTTCTGACACATATGGCTGACATAGAAAAGTTGACTGGCTGTATTCTGAACAGCTGAATATATATACTGATCTATTGAAATACTTTCACGATTATTTATTTCGATGCCAACTCAGAGAAAATAAAATTAACCACTTGACTATGGAAAGAAAACTACACATATATATTTTAGAAGTAAAAGGAGGGGTGCCTGGGTGGCTCAGTTGGTTGAGCGTCCGGCTTCAGCTCAGGTCATGATCTCACGGTTTGTGAGTTCAAGTCCCACATCGGGCTCTGTGCTGACAGTTCAGAGATTGGAGCCTGCTTTGAATTCTGTGTCTCCCTCTCTCTCTGCTCCTCCCCCGCTTGTGCGGTGTCTCTCTCTCTCTCTCTCTCTCTCAAAAATAAATAAACGTTAAAAAAAATTTTTTTTAAGTAAAAGGAGTTGAATGAGACAAGTGTCAGCTTGAACTTTTCAAACAAATGTCTCTTTTAATCAGGCCTCACTGGTGATATGAAAGATCAAGGACCTGGATCATAATTAAAAGAGAATTTGACCCAATTTTCCTGCTATTGAAACTCACTCCAGAAGAGCCTCTTTCGTATTCACTGCAGCTGCAGTCTCCTCCAACTGTGCCCCAACCTGGGATGCCTGTCTTTCTGGTCTCCTGTGCCCATCCTCACCTCAGGCTGAACTGCTCTGTCTTCGTGAGGCATCCTCTGGATCCAGAGGCTAGAGAGCCGCTGCCTTTCCCTTCCTCTTTCTAATGCCAGCATCCAGTAACCCAACAATAAGCTCCACAGTACCCCTCACAGTTCTCCTAGAGAGCTTAAAAATCTCGTATGATTGGCCCCAGTCAGACTGCTGTGACACCCCAGAACACCGCCTGCAAATGGGACCCCACGATAACCTTTGCAACAGAATCATGCTTTCCAATAACCCACACAGAATCTATGAAACAAATGTTTAGACATCGTTACTGAGTGCTCAAAATCCATACAGACGGTGTCCCTTGGTAAATGCCCGGTTTTACTCAGTTTTAGAAATTCTCAGGGATCTGCTGAATTTTGAAACGTAGTGGCAGCCATCTTGGCAGCAGGTGTCATTAAATATAAATGGAAGAAGTAAGGCTATACCTCTTCCCTCAGGCTTTTCTCTGCTGGTAACACTTGGCTAATGATTGTGTCTTGGAATAAGTTGACACAGTACTTCTGGAGCACTGACATTATCCTTGGACCGACTAGACTATTCAGAAGACAGAGTGACAACACCAGGGAAATTTACACAGACTTAAATTTGGCCTCCCTGACTTCACATCGTTGATATAGTGGCAGGGAAGAATGGAGTTTAATGATCTGGAAAAAAATATTTATTGCATTAATGAAGATGATGAATTAAAGAAATATACAAAATAGCTAAAACTTCTAATGTTTCATCAATAGCTTACTTTTATTACTAGATCCACAGGAGACAGACGTATATATTGCATTAACCATCAAGGTAATCAAGTTTTCTCAATTACAGTGCCAGTTCTCAAATAGTCTTTTCCATTTTTCTGAATAAAAACACTCACATTGGTGTTCCAAAACTCTGTGGGGAAACTGGAAATAAAGGATCTTTCCTCAAGTTTACTTTTTAACAAAAGACTGGACAAGGGTGTTCCTTATCACTCAGTGATTCCCTTCACACTGTCCCCAGTTTTTAGGGAAAACTCCTATTTTTTCTTAATTATGTGGGAAAATACTGATGTGAAATAAGATTACAGAAATACTGTTGGGTATTTTCCCAAAATGGCCACTTTGAACCAATGCACACAAGATAGATGTGTTTATATCTGTACACACATAGCCAATTTGCTCTAGCCTTGAAGTGACTATTGGTACTTAACTAAATATTAGTGTGTTATACCTAGAAAGAATGAAGAAAATATTAGATGAGTGGAGTCTCCTGAGGAAAGGTCTAAAAAGGACTGAATTTATAACACAGAACATAGCTTAAAAATGCTTTTTCCTGGCTCTCTTACTGTCAATATATGCATGTGTACACCAGGGCTTTTAAATTAATCCCATGACTTATCAAGAAAAAGCCTGAGAACTTTCTGGTGTGATGGAAGTGTCCCTGTATCTTTATAGGGTTACAGAGTACACAGGTTTATCCATACTCAAAAGCAAAAAGTGCATATGCAGGACGCATTTCGTTGTATCTAAATTTTATCCTAAAAACCCAAATACTGATCTCTAGTGAGGTTTGGCACAGACAAGTGATTCTAAAACTACTACTTTCTATGTATTCTAGCCTTGAACAGATGATTAAACATATGGAGATAATGCAGACAGGTTCATCACTGTTAGAGATGTAACCTTTGGTACTGGATTGGAATGATGGGAATCCTATGAACTCATGGCATATATGTGTATGTTATATAAAATATATATAGTGGGTTATAAAATAAACAAAAATATATATTTTTCTTACTAGCTTAGTTTTCTAAGATAGTGCTACAATTGGTAGCCAGAAACATGCCTAGCTTCCAGATCTTGTTGTTTAAATACCATTATCCACTGAAAGAAACTTGGGCTCTTTAGAGAAAAGCTAACTTTTAGGTTAGAGCAGGAAAACTACAAAATAAGCCTGGAACATCTTGTTGTATCACAAAGTAAGAAGTATTCAAAGAATGATAGGGAAGATATCAAAATAGCACAAAAGTCAGACTGAACTCCCAGTGGCCAGATCTGGGGCAAATATGAGCATCACAATAAACAATGATAGTAAGAGATTACAACCCATTTATTAAAATTAGAAATCTATGATCTACTGATATTGGCACTCTGAACTTAAGATTCTGGAACTGCAGATAAGGCATTGTGCACTTGTACCAAAGAGTGTTGACCATGTTAGATAAACTCCATCTAATTGCACAGTTTCCCATCAGCTGTTTTAATGCTACACACCTACATGAAAGAGGGAGCAACACAAGCAATATGGAGTTAACAGGCATTAAGCAGGAACAAGATAATAAAACCTCGCATTAATATCTTCAAAGATAAGAGAAGACCTAACATCCACAAACCGAGAATAGGATGTTTTGTTTTTTTGTTTTTTTTTTTTTAAGGAAGGAAGCCAACAAAAGAATTCTTAGAAAATACAGAATTCAATACCAGAAAAGGAAAACCTCAAAAGAACACTTCAAAGATCAATAAAATCTCCCAGAAAGTAGAAACAAAAGACCAAGAAAGGGAAACTGAGAAAAGATTAGAACAGGAAGTAGAGGATCAATCCAGTATCTAAGTGAACAGAAGTTCTAAAAAGTTCAATTACAGGGGCGCCTGGGTGGCGCAGTCGGTGAAGTGTCCGACTTCAGCCAGGTCACGATCTCGCGGTCCGTGAGTTCGAGCCCCGCGTCGGGCTCTGGGCTGATGGCTCAGAGCCTGGAGCCTGTTTCGGATTCTGTGTCTCCCTCTCTCTCTGCCCCTCCCCCATTCATGCTCTGTCTCTCTCTGTCCCAATAATAAATAAACGTTGATAAAAAGTTCAATTACAGAAAAAAAGAATGGAGGAAATCATCAGGTAAAAAAAAAAAAATTGCTAGAGCTAAAGGACACAAGTTTTCAGATTAAGAGCACCTACTAAGTAGCCAGTGTAACGATGAAGACATCAGCCACAGGCTTATCTTTATGAAATCTATGAACACCAAGTTTCCTCATAGTGTAAAGAAAAGGCCCTATGTAAGCTTCCAAAACTAAATAATCAGTTTCATGCTGAGGATCGATAATCAGAATGGCACTGGACTTAACGCTGGAAGCTAAAATATAATGGAGAAATGCCTCTAAAAACCCCAAAGAAAATGCTCAATACTCAGCCAACGTAATGAAACTACCCAACGCCATTTTCATTTTTATTTTATTTTTTAATGTTCATTCACTCATTTTTTAAGAGAGAGAGAGAGCGCGCGAGCGTGAGCACATGAGCAAGGGAAGGGCAGAGAGAGAGGGAGACACAGAATCTGAAGGAGGTTCCAGGCTCTGAGCTGTCAGCACAGACCCCAAAACAAGGCTCGAACCCGCGAACCATGAGATCGAGACCTGAGCTGAAGTCAGACACTTAATGGACTGAGCCACCCAGGTGCCTTTCCCCTCAACACTGTCTTTACAACATGTGTGATTCATATATGTACCCCCCTCCTCCATAAGTACTAGAAGAGGTGTTCTATACTACATGAGTGAATAAGCCAAGAAACCACTCCAGGTATCAGGATCCAACGTAAGAGAGAACAATGGGGAGGGGGGGGGGGCGGGGATCAAAGTTGGCAGCTGAGCAACAAAACAAACCAGGAGGGCAGAGGCTCCATGTAAGAATTCTCGAGAAGAAACTACTGAAAAGATGTCTAATGAATTTCAGTGTACTGAGAGGGGATTTACACAACTGAAGGGAAGTCCCAGATGGAATACTGAGTGGTACAAAGAGAATTAAGTGCAAATATGCGTGTACTCACACTTGTACAGGGACCAACAATTTTACACTTCGGGCAAGATCAACCTTGTACAGAAAAGGAAAAGTAATCATGGTTTTCTACATGGCTAGCTATGAAGAGCATTTATGTAGTCACAACAAGGTAACCCGGAGCTAAGATTACACCTTTAGAGAAAGAATGGGAAGACAAGTAGATATAGGGCGGGAGTTAAGGGAGAGCTAAATCCTTCCTCATTCTCTTAGAGGTCAACAGACAATGCCTAAAGCTGAGGGGCACCTGGGCTCAGGTGGAAGGGTGTCCGACTCTTGATTTCAGTTCAGGTCAGGATCTCATGGTTCATGGGATGAGGCCCCGCATCAGACTCTGCACTGAGCATGGAGCCTACTTGGGATTCTCTCCTTGCCTCTCCTTCTGCTCCTCCCCTGCTTATGCATGTGTTGTGTGCTCTCCCTCTCAAAAAACCAAACAGAAATTAAAAGATGATTAAATGCCTATAACTACTTGGCTCATGTATACACATATGAATCTACTAAAAAAAAAAAAAAAACCCAAAAACCTAAATTTTAAAACTCCATTCTCTACTCTTCTTATAGAACTTCTCTAATGAAAACGCAGCCCAGGGGCACCTGGGTGGCGCAGTCGGTTAAGCATCCGACTTCAGCCAGGTCACGATCTCGCGGTCCATGAGTTCGAGCCCCGCGTCGGGCTCTGGGCTGATGGTTCAGAGCCTGGAGCCTGTTTCCGATTCTGTGTCTCCCTCTCTCTCTGCCCCTCCCCCGTTCATGCTCTGTCTCTCTCTGTCCCAAAAATAAATAAACGTTGAAAAAAAAAAAAATTAAAAAAAAAAAAAAGAAAACGCAGCCCAATTGTTAAAGTCCATAAAACAGCTAGATAAGATATGGGATTGCATTATAGTTTTCACTGTTCTGATCCAACAATACTCTAAAACTGGAGTAGAAAGGACTTAAACTATAAGCAAACAAAAGCAATAGGAAGTCAATCACAGAGCAAAAATCGTAGACACCCTACTGTTCGCGGAATACTTTCAAAAGTACCCCTACTTTTATGTATCTCTAAAGTCCTTTTAAAGTAACTGAGGATCTGAAGGTTACTCTTAGAACTGAGAAAAAAAAGACTTGTGATATTACTCTTAGCCTAATTCTAACAGCCTTCCAGCAGAAAATCTTTTAAGACTATGCCCTCCTCACAAAATAACAAAAACCAAAACAGATAATGAATCTGAATTTGCCTTAACTGAGAGGTACTTCTAATTAAAGAAAAAAAAGAAACCATGTAAGGAGCCTACCAGCAGATAAATTGGTTGATGGCAACTTTTTTGGATCTGCATCAACTAGGGGGAAAGAAACATAAGATATTCCCAACATTCTCATCTAAGATACGATGAGGCAATTCTGAATAAAGGCCATGGTGACTAAGAAAGAAATAGGATTCCTGCATGGCCAGGCAGATGGACAAAAGTCAGTCTGGCGCTACGCCAGGCCCTGGGGATACAAAAGAGACATAATCTTTCACCTCATAAACCTTAATGATCAGCAGTACTAAAAGAAAGAAAAACACCACTAGAACATGCTGATTTAAGTTAAGCAGCAATTAAAGCTCACCCAGAAATTCATCTAAGCAACAGCAGTGAAGACACTTAATTCAATAACAGAGTCTGTATCTATGTCTCTGCTTACACATCCCAGGAGATGGTGACTAAAATGGAGGTTTTTGTAGAACTCTGCCCCAAATACCTGAACTTAGGGACACTCTCTCTCCATCTTTAAACTAAACCGAGTGCAGTGAAAGCAGAGGTAGCCTGCACAGGATCTGTGTCTGCAGAGAAAAGGAAAGGCTCCCTGAAGCTGCGGGCACGTTTTGGGTTAGAGGGCTCCAAGTGTTTCTCTGCAGACAGACTCCTATAGAAGTTATTTCTAGAGGGGAGGCAGGTGCCAGCACGCAAACAATGAGCTAGACTATAAGGAGTCACACCAGTCCTGCCCCGCCTTCTGACAAAGAGGGTTCTCTGTGAACATCAACCCAACTCATCAGGCTCTATGCTGACAGCTCAGAGCCTGGAACCTGCTTCAGACTCTGTGTCTCCCTTTCTGTCTACCCCTCCCCTGCGTGCACTGTCTCTCACTCAAAAATAAATAAATGTTTAAAAAAAAAGAAAGAAAAGCAACTAAGAACTGTTAAGTAAACAATGGTACGGCTGCATTATGGAATATTACACAACCATTAAAAATTATGTTTATTAAGAATTTTACTAATAATTAATAACTGCACAAATCTTTTTAAAAACTGGTTACTTTGGTATAGGAGTTTAACATGAAATTTACCAATATTTTCATTTATACTTCATAGTCAAGATTATATTATCCTGTATTTTCTTCTAGCACTCCAAAGTTTTTCATATTCACTTCTTCGAATCATGTGAAATGTTGTGAATGTATGGAATACAAATTTATACTTCCTTATTTCTTCAAATGGATAATCAATTATCCCCAAATCATTAACCCAATAACCTACCCTTTTCTTAGTGGTCTAAAATGCCACTTTTACAATATACTAAATTCCCATTCTTCTAGTCTGTTTCCCTAATCTTCTATTCCCTGATCCATTTAGATATTCCTGAATCAATACAACACTTTTCTTTAAGGATTTTTTTAACGTTTATTCATTAAAAAAATTTTTTTAATGTTTATTCATTTTTGAGAGACAGAGCATGAGTGGAGGAGGGGCAGAGAGAGAGAGAGAAAGAGAGAGAATCCAAAGCAGGCTCCAGGCTCTGAGCTGTCAGCACAGACCCCAATGTGGGGCTCGAACCCATGAATGATGAGATCATAACCTGAGCTGAAGTCGGACACTCAACCGACTGAGCCATCCAGGCGCCCCAATGTTTGTTTATTTTTAAGAGCTGGAGAGAGACAGAGCATGAGTTGGGGAGGGGCAGAGAGAGAGAGAGAGAGAGAGACACACACACACACACACGCAGAATCGGAAGCAGGTTCCAGGCTCCGCGCTGTTAGCACAGAGTCCGACGCAGGGCTAGAACTCACGAACCACAAGATCATGGCTTGAGCTGAAGTCAGACAATTAACCAACTGGGCCACCCAGGCACCCCATTAAGGATTTTCTTTTAAAGTCTGTGTATTTATTTTGAGAGAAAGAGAATATGTGCATGCACAAGCTGGGGAGGGGTGGGGGTGGGGAGAGAGAGAGAGAATCCCAAGCAGACTCCAAACTGTCAATGCAGAGCCCAAGGTGGGGCTCAATCTCACAAACTGTGAGATCATGACATGAGCTGAAGTCAAGAGTCAGATGCGTAACTGACTGAGGCACCCAAGCACCCCAGTACACACTGTCTTAATTATGATAGTCTTAGGGGACATCTGTTAGGACAAGTCCCTTCTTGGTTTTGTTTTTAATTTTTTTTAATGTTTATTTATTTTTGACAGAGAACACAAGCAGAGGTGGGGCAGAGAGACACAGAATTTGAAGCAGGCTCCAGGCTCCAAGCTGTCAGCACAGAGCTCAAACCAACAAACGTTGAAATCAGGACCTGAGCTGAAATCAGACTCTTAACCTACTGAGCCACCCAGGTGCCCTTGTTTTGTTTTTTTTTTTAATTTTGAATATTCTATTCTTTTCCAAATGAATTTCAAAATTAGTTTATCAGATTCCATGAAAAACCTTAATGCACTAACATTATTGGTTATCACTTGTTCTTTATAGTGCATTCAGTTCCCCACCATAAACAACAATTTATAAAACAGGTGTTAAATAACACGAACTGAGAGGGGGCCTGGCTGGTTCAGTCAACTGAGCATCCAACTCTTGATTTCGGCTCAGGTCATGTCGTCACAGTTCTGTTGGTGAGCTCAAGTCCTGAATCCGTAGGCTCTACGGGGACAGCACAGAGCCTCCCTGGGATTCTCAATCTGCCCCTCCCCCTCACATGCACTTTCTCTCTCTCAAAATAAATAAACATGAAAGAAAGAAACATGCTTTCCCTCACTGCCCCTTTCCACTGCTCACGCACTCTAAAATAAAATAAAATAAATAAAAGCACCTGGGTGGCTCAGTCACTTAAGCAACCAATTCCGGGTTTCAGCTCAGGTCATGATTTCACAATCCATGGGTTCCAGCCCCCTGTTGGGCTCTGTGCTGACAGCGCAGAGCCTGCTTGGGATTCTCTCTCTCTTCTTCTCTCTCTGCCCCTCTCCTGTGGATTCTCGCTTTCTCAAAATAAATAAATAAAATTTAAAAATTAAAATGAATTTAAAAAATAAACTAAATTAAAATTTTTAAAAATGTTTATTTATTTATTTAGAGAGCACACACAAGCACAGGAGGGGCAGAGAGAGGAGAGAGAGAGAATCCAAGCAGACTCCACACTGTCAGTGCACGGCCTGACTCGGGGCCTGATCCCACGAAGCGTGAGATCATGAACTGAGCTGAAATCTAGAGTTGGGTGATTAGCAGATTGAGCCACCCAGGCACCACCACCTTTTTAAAAATCTTTTTAAATGTTTTGAGAGAGGGAGGGAGAGAGCACGTATGCACAAGTGAGAGAGGGACAGAGAGAGGGAATAAATTTTAAAAATAAATAAAAGCTGAAAATCGATGGCATGGGCTATGGAAAGCTATCAACAGTGAGGCATAAACCATGGCCCTTGTAACTTCCCTGAGACGTGACAGAGAAAAAAAGTCAGGGTAACTTACTTCACACTTACTATCTAGCAGAAAGGCATCAGTTTGTCAGGAATTTTTGCTGGTCCCCAACTAAGAACTGTAACCCTTCATAAGGGATAAAAAAAAAAAAAAAAAAAAACCTCAGCAGACTGAATCTTCAGTAGGGTGTGGGGAGGGACGAAAGATTTTCTTTCACTTGGCCATTTCCAATATCAAACCCTGCTAAAAGCTGATGATTGCAGCATCAGAGAGCAAACATCAAAACCTCAAAAGAAAACATCAATGTCAGTTTAGCTGACAGAGTGAAACACAACTGAGTTCAGTGATTCAAATACCAACTTCATTCTCATTGCAGTCACACCCAATTTCCTGGCTGGTGCCCAAGGTGAAACTAAGAGTTACCTGAAGGTTTGCATGACCACAGCAAAGTGACAAACACATCTATTGGCTACAAAATCTCACCCTTGCTTTGATGTGCCATCCTTTAGCATGAATATTTTTAAAGATGAGAAACAGAGGATATATTTTAAAGATCTATTCTTGCCAGTTCAGCCACAATCCTACCTTCTATCCTTCAGTTGGGACATTATGGTAAAGAGGCCATCGCTAGTTTTAAAAAACTAACACCTTAAATGACAAATGAACATTTTTAGATCTGTTCCTTAGATATTGGATGTAAGTCTTTAAAGTTTCTGTATTTTAGACCATATTATAGACATGAACCACTTCGGATTTAGCTTCTAATTATTTCAAATCTACCAAATGAAATAGCTAACAAATTTTCATTTCTACTGCATTAATTTTTTTCAGTACAATGAAGGCAGCAAAATACTATTTATAATGTCTGAGAAAAGAAATAAATACTTCTGAATTTAATTCATTTACAAAGCTTCCAACATAAAGGCTTATATCTTATTTTCCTATGAGCTCATTTCTTAGAAAAAGTTAAGATTATGATCTCAGTAATTACATAACACTTGGAGCTTTATGTATTAGTCATTTAATCACTGTTTCTTATTAAAATCTATAATATTTCTTAAGAGAATACTCTCATTTCCCATAAACTTTTGTTTCAAGCTTGTTGGGAAAGTCATTTTCAAAAATTTTTATGTTCCTTTAGGGGAATTAGATGAATTCTGTCATCTAATTGCCATTTTCAGTCCGACTTTATTTTTGACTCAATCTCTGAATAAATTTAAAGCAAACTATAATGCAAATCTCTTCTATGTGGCAGTGGTCAGGATTTTTGCACTGACCCATAGCTGCCTTCAAGTGAATTTCAAAGTCAGCTTCCCTTCCTAGGTATTAATGGCCATTTGTCAGAAAAGCATCAGAATTTACCTATCCCCAACATCTGCAATGCAAATGCCACCTCTTAGATGCAGCACCCCTAAGCAAGTACAAAGTCTGCACAACTCTACACGGTGGTCCAGCCTTGCTTTAAAAATGTGAGGTTTAATTAGAGTCCCTACAACTAAAATAGGCTACGGAGAAAACACAGACATCAACCCCACACTTTGAGTTTCTAATCCAGAACTATGCATTTCAAAGTACAGAAGTATCACACATGGGCCCAGACTTCAGAGAATGTGCAGTCTAACTGAATTAACAAGTACAAAAGCTCTATATAATACAACCAACTTCAACAGAAACAGTGGAATCAAGTGTCAAGTGGCATCCTACCAAGAAAAGCCAAGATGTGTGAAAGGGAACAGAGCTTGTCAAGGAAGCTGGAAGCAGGATTCTGAGGGGCCAGATTTGCATATGCAAATGAAGGAAGCTGGGATATGAAAATCAGGGGACTTTCAAATAATAAGCTGCTTTTTCTTGCTACTTGCCGTGCTCATTTTTACCATCCACAAAGAATTCCCGCTTTAGGATTAATCATGGGTTTGTCCAAGTCTATTTTATTATTTTTGTGCTACAAAAGAAAGAAAACTAAGGCACTGCAGGAGTTAAAACTGTGGGATTCATCATCAGAGGACCTGGATTTAAGTCCTGACTCCCCCACCAACTAATTATGTGAATAATTAACCTTTCTGGGCCTTAGTGTTTCCATTCATAAAAGAGTATTATCTGTATGACAAGGATGTAGAGAGATTACATGAGATCATGTGGATAGAAAGTACTTTTTAGACTTTTAGGTAATAAGTTATTCTTAGTGGCTTTATCAAATTTTCATACATCAACCATCTTCAAATTCAGATTTCAAGAACTATATTACCAAGTATTATAATCATTTAAGGAAATAACTTTAAAATTCAGGACACTGGACTATTTTTGGTGTGTGGGGAGGATAATGATTAAGTGACAGGAGACAGCTATATACCAGTTTAACTATGATTTGACCATGATCTTGCTACAGAATAGGATACAGACTCAAACTGTCTTTTGAAGTTCCTTGCCCAACATTCCTGGATTTGTCTGAAGTTACACCTGACCACTGACTGACTTCAAAGAATTAAAGTCTCTTTTAATTCATCAATGTTAACTTAATGTTCTCTTTTGAAAGCCAACTGCTTTTTCTGGAGGAAAAAAAACCAACAGTTTATTTGGAGCTTTCATAAAGCAATTTATTTGGAAAACTTTTTAAAAAAGGTTTTAGAAAACTTTATACTTTGGGGCACCTGAGAGGCTCAGTTAAGCGTCTGACCCTTGCTTTCAGCTCAGGTCATGATCTTGTGGTTTGTAGGTTCAAGCCCCACATTGAGCTCTGTGCTGAGCGCATGGAGCCTGCTTGGGGATCGATCGATCGATCGATCGATCTCTCTCTCTCTCTCTCTCTCTGCCCCTCCCCCAACTGCATGCACACTCTCGCAAAAGTAAATAAGCTTTAAAAACAAAACAAAACCTTTGTATGGAACCAGGAAAGACCCTGGATACCCAAAGCAATCCTGAAAAAGAAAACCAAAGCTGAAGGTATCACAATCCCAGACTTCAAGATGTAATTACAAAGCTGTAATCATCAAGACAGTACGGTACTAGCACAAAAACAGACACTTCAAATACACACACACACACACACACACACACACACACACACACACACACTGGAGTACTACTCAGCAATCAAAAAGAATGAAATCTTGCCATTTGCAACAATGTGGATGAAACTAGAGGGTATTATGCTAAGCAAAATCAGTCAGAGAAAGACAAACATCATAGGACTTCACACAAGGGAAGGGAAGCAAAAATAATATAAAAACAGGGAGGGGGACAAAATATAAGAGACTCTTAAATATGGAGAACAAACTGAGGGTTGCTGGAGGGGTTGTGGGGGCATGGGCTAAATGGGTAAGGGGCATTAAGAAGGGCACTTGTTGGGATGAGCACTGGAGGTTATACATAGGGGACAAATCACTGGAATCTACTGAAATCATTATTGCACTATATGCTAACTAACTTGGATGTAAATTAAAAAATAAAAATAATGATAATAAAAAAAACATAACAGAACACCTTTGTACTTTTACACGACAAATTTCCATATGAAACTGGTATGGCTGGGTCATCTTTATGGTACACTTCAAAATTTAATCTCATAGCTCTTACAAAATTCAAGTGTCCATTTCACACTATGAAACAAGTTTTAGTAGTGTTAGAAGCTCTCCTTCAACTCAATCAGCATAATCAACCCCTGAAAAGATACTCCTTTATTTATTTATTTTTTTAAAGTGAGAGAGAACTTACCTTACTAATAAAGCAGCGTGGCTGTTGGGGCACAGGCCTTAGAGGCCACAGGCCAGGTTTGAGCCTTGGCTGCTTCCTCAAGTGATCAGCAAATAGGGGGTAATGTGGACACCTATCTCCCAGGACTCCCGTGAGGGGACTGAGATAGTGAGGAAAGAGCAGAAGGCAGTGTCTAACACATGCTATGTATTAGCTATCATTATATATATATATATTATTAACCAAACAAAAGCAGTATGGACTTCAATAGCTGCCGGTAGAAGAAAAGGAAAACATTACCTAGAGGCTTGACTGTGAAAAAAATAAGCTTCTTTGTTAAAAATTATTTACTAGGGATGCCTGGGTGGCTCAGTCGGTTGAGTGTCCGACTTCGGTTCAGGTCATGATCTCATGGTTCATGGGTTCGAGCCCCGCATCGGGATCTGTGTTAACAGCTCAGAGCCTGGAGCCTGCTTCGGATTCTGTGTCTCCTCCTCTCTCTTCCCCTCTCCTGCTCATGCTCTGTCTCTGTCTCTGAACAATATATAAATTTTAAAAACCAATTTTTTTTTAAATGATTTACTAAAGCACCTGAAGTCTTAACCTGGTCCAGTAAGGCAGAATTTTGTAATTCATTTTAAAGAATGCTAATGTTTAAAGGAACAGTAAGGAAATACCTTATGAGTGGTTATCTGGTTGGGTCCTTCAAACTAAGGGTTACCACTTCCCTCAAGGTGGTCTTGGATCCACCTTCTCCAACAACAGCCCCCCAACTAGCCCAGGGTTACTGCACCATCCCTGGCAGTTCCCCTGCACCGACACGCCTGTGCGCAGTCCTTTGTGTATAAACTCTCCTCTGATTATCCTTATTTGGCTGAGCCATCTGTTTCCTGCTCAGATTCTGAATTATACATCACTTTATACTCTGTCTAGTGGTCCAGAGAGTTCCCACATCATGACATGCTTTAACACTTTGGAGTACTGTTTTTCTCTGCCAATTTGATAGGTAAAAAAAAAACAAAAAAAAAAAAAAAAAAAAAGGAGAAATGCATCCATTTCCCTATTGTGTCTGCATTTATCAGTGATGCTTACTATTTTTCATATGTTTATTAGGCATTTTAAACTTCCTTTACCCATTTCTCTACTGAGATCTTAGTGGATTTTTAATTTTTTTATTTTTATTTATTTTTTTTAATGTTTATTTATTTTTGAGACAGAGAGACAGAGCATGAACAGGGGAGGGGCAGAGAGAGAGGGAGACACAGAATCTGAAACAGGCTCCAGGCTCTGAGCTGTCAGCACAGAGCCCGACACGGGGCTTGAACTCACAGACCGTGAGATCATGATCTGAGCCGAAGTTGGACGCTTAACCGACCGAGCCACCCAGGCGCCCCATTAGTGGATTTTTTAAAGTAAGTTTGAATGATCTTCATATATATATCTGCTGTTTGGATGAAAGAATAAACATCTACTTGACTCAGCTTAAGCAAGGATAGAATTTACTTTAAGGGCGTAAGGATCTCTCTCATGGAGCCTCAATGGAAGGATTTAGTTGTGCCTTGGGAATGGACTAGAACCAGGGACTGGAGTGTCATACTGAGGTTGGTGAGTCCCCTTGATCCACGTTTCATTTCTCCTCTTCCCTATTTGTTGGCACATTCTGCTTTATCACTACAAAATTATTTTCACTGCTTCCTACTCCACAGGGTAGAAAATGATCATTACCAAACATCACAAGAGCAGCCAACAGGGATAGCAATCCTAAACCCCATTCCTACTTCCTGGGTCAGGTGGCCAGTTGAATGAAAGTAGTCATGTCCTACTAAGACAGCAAATTCCGCTGTAACCGTGTATCTGAAAGTGGGAAAGATACCTGAAAAAGAAGACTGGCAGAGACCACAAAGGTGTTTTCTGAAGTTTCAAAACCAATAACACTACTATGCTAAAATATAATTCTTGTAGTTTTAATGCTCAATATTTGCCTATGAAAAACCTTTTATAATGTCTTTAAATAAGCAGGATAATTGTAAATACAGTATTAAGATATTTCATACTAATTCAGTTCCAAAGGTACGTTCAAGTAATATCATTTCTAAGAGGTTAGACTTTGATGTTTCCATACAATTGCAGGCATAACAACGATGGTTGATTACAATGCTTAGTCACTGGCATAACTCAGACTTCACTGATTAAACGTGGCACAATCCTACTAAATGGAATAAACTAATTGAAGGAAACTGCCTGGATTCATCACAAAGCAAATGTCTTATGCAAAGATGGGCTGTAACGTATTAGTGGAGATCTGTGCTTAAGGTGGAAAGGACAACAATTCAAGTAGCACACCTGGGTCCTGGGTGACTTCTAGGCATGACCTCACAGAAAACATCCTAAATCCGAACCTTTACAGAAAGAATATTATATTAAAAGGCCAAAACATAAACCACCGCAACTAAATAGTCATTACATTCTAAACAATCCAAAAGTTTTCCTTGATAAAGAAGTCAGTAAGGAGTGGACAGCAAGAGGTACTAAGTTTTAGCTGAATTTATCAGTCTCCAGACTTCAGCAGTTTCTGACTTTGGGAAGGCTATCAAAGACTGTGTACCTAAGGGACCTCACAGAACATTAGCAATAAAAGGAACCTCACGGGGCACCTCAGCTGACCTCCCATTTTGACCTTGACCTGACCCAGATATCAACTAACTCTTCTCAAGCCTACTTTTTGGCTTCTCAATCCACCCCTTATCTTCCTACCTGCTTAGTCTAACTTCCTCATGTACTTATAAGTCTTTCTTCTGGATCTATCAGATCTGTTCCTCTATGGGTTGGACTCTGTGTTCCTGGAACAGTCAAGTGTTGCTTCCTTGATTTCTGATTTAGACTATAGACACTATATCCAAATTACCACCTCTTTAACCAGTGCCCCAACCACGGTCTGGCCTCATCTCCCATCCTACCATGGCCTTACCAGGTTGGCCATGCCCACGAAAGTAGCTGTTACTTCCAAGCGCTGCACAGGTATTGCCCCATCCCACCTGTGAGGGTTATCAATTTACTTCCAGGAAGCTCCAAATTCACCCTTTTGGACTTCCCTGTGAAAACGGATCTGGGCCCTTCCAGTATTTTTCCTTTGCTGGTTGGCACTAAGGTTTTGTCAGCAGGCAGCACTGGGGAGATGCCAGAAGAGGAAAAGGGGCTCTGCTTCCTAGTTCTGGTATGCTCACTGAACAGGCTCCTGCAGTGCTTCTCTACGTCTGCCTGTGTTCTTCTAACTTAAGAGCCCTGTGCTTTAGTGAGCAGTCTATCCAGCAGTCAATAGCCAGAATATATACAGATAGTTTCTTAAACTGAGCTGAGCTCTGCCTACCTAGTCTGCCCAATCTTAGGTGTGATTTCCTTGCTCTGAAGCAGCATAGGGTAACGACTTTCTTCCACAGGATACCTTCTTAGATATTTGCAAACAAATATTTGCTTCTTCTTCGCCTTTTCACCAGATTAAAAATATCTGGCCCCTTTAATGATCTTCTATATGAATCCCCAATATCTTAATCGCTTTTGGATGTACCTCCCTCCCCACCAGCTTGTCAGCGTCTCTTCTGAGGTACTGCCTCAGAAATAAAACGTAACATCCTGGTGCAGGATGCAGTAGGACAGTCCTGATCCAATGTAATGGACGACGGCTTGCTGTGATCAGGATGTTCTACTTTCCTTCAGTCAGTCGAATCCTATACTCATCCTATACTTTTACCCCCATTAGGAAAAAAGACTTGCTTTCTTCTAGGAATGATACATGCTTACCAAGCGCATAGTAATCTGCTGCAGTATGGAATAAGAAGCCTCAAGAAAAAGATAATTCCACAGGACCTAGGATGATCTTTTATGCTGTGACAATGCTGGGTTAGGCACAGGCACCATTCGGGATACTATAATATGTTCAGATCAGTGATAATAGTATTACGTATTTCCACTTATATGTATTTTCTATACAATACATGTTGTATACTATGTATCACATATCACATATATATATATATATTATATATATAATAGGCCTGCAAACAACTGTCTCATTAAAGCCTTATTAATGTATCACATACAAGTATAGCATCCAAGTTCAAGGCATACACAGGTGTGCATGTGTATGGTAATCTAGCCATTTCATGATATAAAATGATAATTACACTGTAGAACATGAAAAGCAATGGGAAAGGAAAACATTTCTTATATCTCAAAGTCAATAAAAGTAATGCATTTAAGACTGATCAACAGTGATATCCAAGCCTGACAAATTAAAGTTAAAAAGCCAGCATCTAAGCCAAAAAGAGGAGACTGAGTAAATAATGTGGTGAGGAGACATTACACAAAGTCATATTAATAAATGTCTTTCTGAACATACCCTGAACTACAGTGGATTAATCTCAATAGTATATTATGTACTAAAATATATTTCACTCTAAAACACAGCATCTTTCAACAATCCTAAGTATCCAATTAAGATCTCCCTTTTTTAGACCATATTTCTAACAGAAACAATGCAATTAAATTCCTATACTAGATATATAGGATATTAACCATCACAATTCTTCTCAAGGAAGTCCTTCCCTAAAACCATACTGTCAACATCTTCTCCCAAGTGTACATTTTTTCTCCTCCTTATCAAGTGTCATTGCATAAACTTGAATTCTGGCTTTAGCTTCTAATTGAACCATTAGAAATTTCCCTTCCTTAGCTTACAGTGTGTAAGTGAGACTACACCATTTTCTATTAAGCTGCAGCCCAGAGGGCAGCTAATAAAGAACCCAACAAGGTATCAAATGTTCCTGTTCTAGCCCAAATTAAAAATGCTGCCTTTCCACCATTTCCTTTTTAAGTTTTCCAGAAAGAAATAAAAGTTTCCCGGTAAATATCTATTGTTGAGGAACACATATAAACATAGTTCAAGAGAGCCTCAGAAATTCAGTGCCCACAAAAAGCAAAACTTTCTTGTTCTGGCCAAGGGAACGGCAGCAGAAACAGCTAAATGTCCACCAAAATCCATCTCTCTTCTTCCACAGTTATCAAGTTTTAGCTGGAATGTGGCTCCCTGCCAGGACCACATCTCTCAGCCCCCTTGTAGCTAAATGTGGCCACGTGATATATCCAACGAAACAGTGGAACACGAGCACGAGTGTTACGTGACATTAATAATCCTAGCCCACTAACACCTTGCGAGTATTAAAAACAAACAAAAAACAAACAAATAAAACCCACCTAAAGTCCTCTGACTTTGGAATCTACATGTTGACGATGACAGAGAAAATGGTCAGGTCAGGGTCCCTGAATGACTGTGTGGAACAGAGCTAGCGTAGACCTAAAAAATTCACCTCAGAACCATTTCCTAGAGAGAAAAAACTGGCTTAAAAAAATATGTTTAATTATCGTTCGGTCTTTTGTTTCAGCAAAAGCTCAACTTCACAGCTCATCCCAATCAATAAAGATAACAGAAAATTCACTTAGAAAATGGTTTAGGAAAGGAAAAGGAAGGAAAAATAGTACACGTACACTGACTGTAAGCTCTAATGCTAGATTCAGATTAAAGGCAAATGGTACCCAGGGTTTAATGATAATTCACCAGAGAAGTAAATCCACTGGAATAAATGCCTGTGTCAATATACTGTTCCTTGAGCATTCCTTACACAAGTCTTCACTACTTTATCCATCATGTCACTTCTCCTACAGAATGAGAACTCACCACAGAACCTGGATTGTTCCCCTGCCTTCAGACATCAACTCATTATCTTAGTCCCAGCCTTCCCATGCACTTCCTTCTCTCGTTCCCGCCAGGCACTGGGGCCTCGTGATCAGCTCTGACCGAAATCTACAGAAATACCTATGCATCTTCACAATTCTTCCCTTCGTTCTTCCCATTGTTCTAGTTCCTGTTATTCCAGCTTCATGTACACTAACCATGACTTCACGATGGGTCTTTGGTCACGTACTCACTTATCTCATCCCACTATACACACACTGGAGTGCCAGATCCACATTCATCTTCTGGAACAGCAGCTCTTTACTACGGACAAAATCTTGGTATACAGTCTACAGGCCGGGGGTTGGCAAACTATAACTTCTGGGCCAAATGTGGCCTACTGCCATTTTTAAAAATAAAGTTTATTGGAAAACACACTATTCATTTATGTATTGTCTATAACTGCTTTCACATTACAACGCCAGAGTTGAGTTAGTTGTGACACAGACTCCAGGATGCAAAGCCTAAAATGTTCACTACCTGGACCTTAATAGAAAATGATCAGGGCACCTGGGTGGCTCAGTCAGTTAAGCGTCTGACTCTTGATTTCGGGTTAGGTCATGATCTCGCAGTTCATAGGTTTGAGCCCCATGTCCAGCTCTGCACTGATGGTGCAGAGCCTGCTTGGGATTCTCTCTCTCTTCCTCTCTGTGCCTCCCCCCACTGCACGCTCACTCGCTTTCTCTCTCTCTCTCTCAAAATAAATAAAAACTTAAAAAAAAAAAGATCACATGATCAGCACGGGTATAGACCAACATCTTTTCTCATAAAGACAATAGCAGCTATCTTCTTATTCCTTATTCATTTAGCAATACTATAACCACCTGCACTGGCAGAATAAGAAATACAAACAAATATACATATGCCCAAAGATATAAAACATATGGTACCTCCCTTTAACCAGACCCTAAGCTCTGAAAGACCAAGTGATAGTCATCTTATTGCAACTCCATGCTCCAAAGTACAGTATGCCCTACGTCTCGAATGGTAGTAAAAAGATGGTTACAGGAAAGGACCTGCAGGCTTCCTAACATCAAAAAATGTATTCTTTTCTTTGGGGGTTATTTTCCAAAAGGTTAATCTTACATTTTGCCCAGGAGCTATATCTTACAAATAAACATCTGTATCATCAATTTTTAAAAAAAATTTTTTAACGTTTATTTATCTTTGAGAGAGAGAGACAGAGCACAAGCAGGGGAGGGGCAGGGAGAGAGGGAGACACTGAATCCACAACAGGCTCCAGGCTCGGAGCTGTCAGCACAGAGCCCGACATGGGGCTCCAACCCATGAACCATGAGATCATGACCTGAGCTGAAGTCAGATGCTCAACTGACTGAGCCACCCAGACACCACCCATTGATTTTAAATATTCTAAATTATTTAAGTTTTAACAATAAAGCCTTTAGTACTAACACTGACAATTTTGGCAATCACAAAACCTCACTTTCCAAGTCTAAAACCAGTATGATCTAATACTGGGAGAATCCCATTTAGGAAAGCCCTGGTCTATGGAGACAAGTGCTACCTTCCCCACATATAAACAATCCTCCTAAATCAACACCACACTTTAAGAACAGCCAAGACCATTACCAAAAAAGAAATGGTAAGTGTTGACAAGGTGGTGAAGAAAAGGGAACTCTTGTGCACTGCTGGTGGGAGTACAGAAAAGCTCCTTTAAAAAATTAAAAACAGGGCTACCATATGATTCAGCAGTTCCACTTCTGGGTACTTAGCAGAGGAAATAAAAACCACTAACTTGAAAAGATATGTCCCCCCATGTCCATGGCAGCATTATTTATAATAACCAAGATATGGAAACAACCTAAGTGTCCATCAATAGATGGATGAATGGATAAAGAAAATGTGGTATAAATACACAACGGAATATTATCCAGCCATAAAAAAAGAATGAAATCTTGCCATTTGCAATAACATGGATAGGCCTTGGGGGGCGCCTGGGTGGCTCAGTCGGTTAAGCATCTGACTTCAGCTCAGGTCACGATCTCACGGTTTGTGAGTTCGAGCCCCACATCAGGCTCTGTGCCAAGAGCTCAGAGCCTGGATTCTGCTTTGGATTCTGTGTCTCCTCTCTCTGCCCCTCCTCGCTTGTGCTCTGTGTGTGTCTCTCTCAAAAATAAACAAACAAAAAAAAAAAAAAAAAAAAAAACATGGATAGACCTTGAGGATATTATGCTAAGTGAAACAAGTCAGAGAAAGACAAATGCCAGATGATCTTACCTATATGTGGAATCTAAACTTTTTTAAAATGTTTATTTTTGGAAGAGATAGAGACAGAGTGCAAGTGGGTGGAGGGGTGGGGGAGGACAGACAGAATCTGAAAAGACTCCAGGCTCTGAGCTGTCAGCACAGAGCCCAATGGCAGGCTCAAACTCACGAACTGTGAGATCATGATCTGAGCCGAAGTTGGATGCTTAACTGACTGAGCCACCCAGGCACCCCTTACCTATATGTGGAATCTAAAAAAGAAAAGGGAAAAAAGGAAAAAAAACAAGCTCACAGTTACAGAGCAGATGGGTGGATGCCAGAGGTGGGGGAAGGGTGAAATCGGTGAAGACGGTCAAAAGGTACAAACTCCCAGTTAAAAAAATGTCATGGGGACGTAATACACAGCGTGGTGACTATAGGTAATAACACTGTATTGCATACTTGAAAGCTGCTACCAGAGTAAACCTTAAAAGTTCTCATAAGAAAAAAACTTCTGAAACTATGTCTTGACACACGTACAATATACATATACAATATATATAAATATATATTTGCAATATATACAAACATACATTTACAATATATACAAATATATATTTACAATATATACAAATATTGAATCACTACGTTGTAAACCTGAAATGAATATAATGTTGTATGTCTTATACCTCAATTAAAAAACAAAAAACAAAAACCAGCCAACAAAATACACACCCTTACACACCAGGCTGTCTGTCCTTACATAATTTATGTTTCATTAGATTATGTTAATAATGTCCTTTAAAAATCCTGATTTGAAAGCATATCTGAGGGAAAAAACTAACCAAAATATTATTTAGGATTACTGCTTTCTTTTAATAGAAAAATATGATAAATACCATTTTGATTAACTTTTTAGAAACCTTCAATTATTCAAGGCTCACATCCCGAAGAGTAGGTAAGAATGCTTTAGGTGTTCCCGGCTAGATGAAGCGAAGAGGAAATGGAGAAGGTTAGGCCTAAAGAAAGCATACCGTTAAGAAACTCTATGTAATATTTAGTTATCCGTCCACTCATCCCTCTACCCAACAAGCACGTATTATTCAGGGCAGAGGCCATCAGAGGTGAGGAGAAATAGCTCTGACCACAAGGTGCTGAGAGAATGCAGGAGGGAAAACCATTCAAGCACACCTGTAACACATGGGATGCATTAAGTGCTGCGGAAGAGAAAAAAGAACGTGGAGTTAATTCTGCTGGCAGAGACCTGTGCACCTCATCAAAAAGGGGCTCCAGGGAGTGGGTGGGCGGGTGCTGGAACTAAGCCTTGGAGGAAGTGTAGAATCAGGAGACTGAAGAAGGGTGATTTGGGGGGCGGGGAATAAAGCTGCCTAGGGAGCAGCACAGATCCCGACAAAGGGAGGCATGGAGTAGAAAGTGGGACTGATGGCATGAGGCCACAGGATTTCCCAATCAACTGCAGCTTATGTTTTAAAGCTTGCTTACCTTGGTTTCACTAATAACCCATAAAAGGGTATTTACAAGGTCAAAAGAAACCATACCTTCCCCTGGAAAGTGGAAATTGCTTTATTACATATTATCTGAAACATTCCCAAAGCAGACTTGCAGAAATAAGTTATCAGACCATAAAATGTTACCACAAACATCCTCCAGCAAGAGCTCAGACAGCCAATGCTATGTTGATCTCTTTGCAGACATTTTCTAAAATGTTTTTTCAGGTTTACGGTCACATTACTGTCAACTCTCAGGTAATAAAAATGTACACCTGTATTCCAGCTGCATTACTGGTGGAAAGAGCAGGAATTCATCAAACACCTTTCAAAATCCTCTCTTCAAATATCCCACTTAGCTCACTGGGGAAATTAATACCAAAAACAAAATATTTAACAAGAGACAGTCCACACGTATGAACACCCATACCCACACACACAGAATCAGGAAAAGAACAAGAATTTGTCAAAAAGAATAACTTCTTCCTTCTTCCAACCAGGTTCAGGACATTTGTTATTTACTGTTAGGCCTCAGAGGTTAAAAATAATCTAACTCATCCCTAGGCCTCAGAAATGCGATTTGAGCATTCATTATAAAAGCACTCCCGGGGCACCTGGATGGCTCAGTGGGTTGAGCTCCCGACTCTTGATTTCCCCTCAGGTCGTGGTCTCATGGTCGAGATCGAGGCCCGTGTCTGGCTTCGCACTGACAGCTGCTTGGGATTCTCTCGCTCCCTCTCTCTCTGCCCCGCCCCTGCTTGCTCGCTTGTACATGGGTGCACTCTCCCTTTATCCCTCTCTCAAAAAATTAAACTTAAAAAAAAAAACCAAAGAATTTATTTCTTGAAAAAAAAAAAAAAAAAAAGGCCTTCCTACAACAAAATAATTGAGAGTTCATCACCACTTGTGCCCACAGCAGTTCTGCAAACCACACCGTCTCAACCCAGTAAATACCAAAAGACCCTCAGAGAGAACACACACTTCCAGGATGATCCTTCAGGAAGACTTTTTTCCACCCTAAAGTTTGCCACAATAAAGCTTTGTGCCCCTACCCGTTTCCGTTTCTTGATAAGAAGTTTAATGTTTCATGTCACTTTTTGTTTCCGCTCACAGGCTATAGACGTTTCAACTCCGGTTCCGTCTCTTGTCTCTCTTTTCATGGCTCCCTATTTCTTGCCCTCACATCTATTCAGAGAAATTCTCTTCACTAGAATTTGTTTATGGTGATTTCATACAGCATTTCTCACCAATATTGTGAATCCTTGACAGAAATCTAATTATCCCCCAAAGAGCTGCCGAAAGCCTGGACTGCAGGGCTGTTTCCTTTATTAATGAACCTGTATCTAAAGTAAAAATCATGTACAATCAAGTAATACCATTTATGAGTTAACAAAATAGGAAACTCTCAGAATAAGAGATTTGGTAGGTATTGCTAGTTGACCCAAACTATATTTGAAGTCAGGTGAGGACAGTGGAGGTAGCAAGGAGGTAAGATTCAGGCCAGGTGAAGGCACTAAGAAGAAAAAGGTGAGAGGACAGCAAAACAACTTCAGTACTACATTTAAGAGAGAACCATACATGTCAACTACATCTCAAGAAGAGTGAGAGAACCACAGCATCAAAGAATTCGATTCTTACAGCAACTCTATTCAGTACAATCAATATTTAGTGAGCACTTTCTCCAGGTGAAGCACATAGCAGAGACCGTGTGAACCAGAAACTCGTTTGCCACACTTCCACAATTAACTACTTAGAATATATTTGCTCAAACACCAAGAGCTGATTTTTTAAATTTCTTAAAAACGTATTTTCACGTTTTCCCATTAAAAGATCATTTCAGGGGCGCCTGGGTGGCTCAGTCAGTTAAGCGTCTGACTCTGGCTCAGGTCATGATCTCACGGTTCGTGAGTTCAAGCCCCACGTCGGGCTCTGTGCTGACAGCTCAGAGCCTGGAGCCTGTTTCTGATTCTGTGTCTCCCTCTCTCTCTGCCCCTCCCCCACTCATGCTCTATCTCTGTCTCTGAAAAATAAACATTTAAAGAATAAAAGGTAATTTCAGAAAAAATTGGTGAGGATGTGAATGTAGGAAAAAACGAAGGTAGAGAACATGAAACCATGAGTGTGGTAAATATGTAAAATGCTTATCATTTCACATTTGTTAGAAGGTAGGTTGAAAATCTGACCCTACGCTTGCTGACAGCCAGTGCACAGGGAGAACAGCACTGGCTACAGTCATTTCACTGCTGGTACAAATAACTCCCGCATCTGCGCAGGAGAAACCAACAACTCTAATGCTACGACCAGACCGCAACTTCTTCCATGGGTCCTCTTAAAGGGCACCTTTCAACTGACTCCCATGTTTCACAGGGCTGTTTCTTAAAAGGTATGCTAATGCGGGGGCAGCTGGGTGGCTCAACTGCTTACACATCCTACTTCAGCTCAGGTCATGATCTCCAGCTTCCTGGGTTCAAGCCCCAAATCAGGCTCTGTGCTGACAGCTCCAGCGCCTGGAGCCTCCTTCGGATTCTGTGTCTCCCTCACTCTCTGCCCCTCCCCCACTCATGCTCTGTCTCTCTTAAATACACTTAACGAAAATTTATTTTTAATTAAAAAAAGGTATGCTAATGTGGAAAATTCAGTAAACACATTTGGATGAGGGATCCCATACCATGCAGTGAACATACAGCTCTGAGAACAGAGAGCTAATATTTGTTAAAAAAAAAAAATAAACACGAAAATACTGTGGTAAATGAAACAGGAACTAAAAAAAGAAGATACTTCTAGAATATGGCTAAGATTATGCTGTTCTGTTTATTAACTATTGGCTTATAGCCTGTAGGTTAGCTCAAGATGTCTATTATAAAATGGTTCTAATGCTAGATACTCTTGAATAAACAATATTTCACAGATGAAAACACTGGTAATGACAGAACAAAGTATCAGAGCGAGACTTAATCTATTCTGACAAGCCTACCCCGTCAAATCAATTTCAATTCCTTCTTAAAGGGAAAACAGTTATTACAATCACTAGGTAAAACTGCCATTTTACTGACTGCCTAAGATCATAAAAGAGAACTGTTCAACCATTAAGACAACCATTCTGACACTGACAATATTTTATTCAACACTATATTTATATCCCCTGGTAAAATTACAAATGGCAACTTTAAAGATGGCAAGAGCTTTGGGGACCAATTAGATAAATCTTCTTGTTTCGAAAAGGGAATACAACAGGCCCAAACAGACCGAATGACTTGGCTAAGTTCAGGGAGCTCACGGGTGGCAAGGCCAGGTGGGCACTCAGATGTTCCAACTGCCTAGCGCCAACTAAATTAGCTGCTCATTTCTCTGCTAGCACCTAAACACATTTAGCTCACACAGCTATTAGATCAACCAGTATTTGTCTCGGGTTTTCTACCAATGCTTCACAAAGACCTCATTCAACATATACTTGTCTGCTAAGATATAGAATGATTTTCTAGCTTAGAGTTTGCCATAACACTCATTGGTAAACTGCAATAAAGAGCAAAATCTAAAAAAAAAACAAAACAAAAAAACTGAGCACTAATACCTGAGTGCTGGGAAGATGGTAATGTTTAATATTTAACAAACTGGTCTAGAATGACTTTACCCCAGTATCTGCTATAGTGTAAGTACAATCTCCAACATATAACCAAGCATTCTCCTCAGGAGAGAGCTCTGAAACCAGTATTACAGAATACATTGCAGTAATTACAAACACAAGAGGCAGAATGGGAGGAAAAGTATCAAATGAGAATGACTTAAATTCAAAAGGTGGAAACAATTTCTCAATGAACATTTGGTGGTGGGATTTAAACATGTGTTGTTTTGTTTCTAGATGTTAAAAAAAAAGTATACTCTGAAAGTACACTTGCTTTTTTTTTTTTTTTTTTTTTTTAGTTTTAAACACAGTTTATGGTAGGGACTCAAATGCTGTAGTGGGGGTTCTGAAATCTTACCAGGGGACTTCTCAAACTAAGCAGCAGAAAACCCAAATTAAGAAAGGCACAATTAGGTAAGGGCTTTCTGTTTAGAGATAATTCACCAGGTGCTATAACCACTCAAAGCTGCCTCCTGGAGAACAGAAAGGCCAGCAGGAGCCATGGATTGCCCTGACAACCACTCAGCCAGAATGCTACTGACAAGCAGAGATGCTGACACGGGAACGTGACCATGGACACCAGAGCATGCCTTGGCTAAAGGCAACACAACACACTCTGGCACTCTTTCGCTTCAGACTGAGTGCATTCTTAAACAATCCTGGTATACTAAACATACCTATGTTGACAAACTTTTCCACCCACAAATACTGGCAGACAAGGATGAAAAATGTGTATTTTTCCAAACTTACTAAATCCTCCTCTAAAACACACTCATACTTTTAGAAAAGGCCAAATATAATTGGGAAAGCTAACCTGAAATACTATTATAATGACAAGTCCTTGCAAGCTAGGATTTTATGAGCTATTGGGTTGCAAATATCACTTTTGTTGTTTTTTTCCTGCTGTTTTCATAGACTCCAGAGGTCTGAATGTTTGTGGCAAAAATATATAAAATAACTTGTCTTTAGCCACAGGACTTTTCATATCAAATGGGGCGACCACAAACCAGTGAGACTTTAGAATGAAAAATGTCCCTACAGCCAGTTAATTTGATTTGCAGAAAATGGTTTAGTAGTCCTAGCCAAAACTAAGTGGCCAGGATATTTCTGTCAGTTTCTTTATGGTACGATTTCTTTTTTTTTTTTCAATATATGAAATTTGTCAAATTGGTTTCCATACAACACCCAGTGCTCATCCCAACAGGTGCCCTCAATACCCATCACCACCCTCCCCTCCCTCCCACCCCCCATCAACCCTCAGTTTCTCAGTTTTTAAGAGTCTCTTATGCTTTGGCTCTCTCCCACTCTAACCTTTTTTTTTTCCTTCCCCTCCCCCATGGGTTTCTGTTAAGTTTCTCCGGATCCACATAAGAGTGTTTATGGTATGATTTCAAAGAGGCATATACAGAAGTAAACTCTTCTTTCAAGGGGTCTTTTATCAAACAAGTAAAATGGAAGCATTTCCATTTCTAAAGTTCAGTAAATTGACTTAATAGCATGGACTGGCAAGACTTAAAACCAGTTAGAAACCAAATATAAGGTTTCTTGGGATGATTACCTAGAGACAAAGTACTAACCCCTGTCTCCCTGTGATTAAGCCTCATAAGCCCCGCTGTATCATTTTCTTTTAAAGGGCATCCACATTCCTGCTGGGGCATGCTTCAGCACCAGGTGGGAACAGCATCAGGTGGGAAATACGCAGAAGAAGGCTTAGAGCTGATCATTTGAGAAAGCGCAGCTAGGCTTGGGCTCCGTAAAAATTCCACTTACTATTAAATGGGCTTAATAGAAAACTAAATTAATCTTTTGTTTAAATGCTGGTATAGGGACACCTGGGTGGCTCAGTCAGTTAAGCGTTGACTCCGGCTCCTTCCAGCCCCATGCCCAGCTCTGCACTGACAGTGTAGAGCCTGCCTGGGGCTCTCTCCCCTTCTCCCCCTCAAAAATACACTTAAAAAAATAACAAATGGTGGTACAGCAAAGGGGGTTCTTTGGGTTGTTTCACTGTATGGTATTATCTTTGACTGTAAAGTGCAGCATTTTTTAATAAAGTACAATTTCGGGGCGCCTGGGTGGCTCAGTCGGTTAAGCGTCCGACTTCACCTCAGGTCACGATCTCACGGTCCGTGAGTTCGAGCCCCGCGTCGGGCTCTGGGCTGATGGCTCGGAGCCTGGGGCCTGCTTCTGATTCTGTGTCTCCCTCTCTCTCTGCCCCTCCCCTGTTCATGCTCTATGTCTCAAAAAGAAATAAACGTTAAAAAAAAATAAAGTACAATTTCAAACGTGGAAAACCTTCCCTCCAATTTGTGAGGTCTACCATTTTACATTTCAAGGCGTTTGCCCCTTTTCCTAGGCGTTAGTAATAAAATGCCCTTTCCCCATTCTCTTTCAAACACTCAAGAAAGGAAATTAAAAATATTTAAATATTTCCTCCAGCATTCAAAACTCTGAAGCCCTGAAATACTTGGGAGGAAAAAAAAAAAAAACAAACAGGAAGTGAAAGTGACAAGATAATGGCATGGCTTCTTTTCTGCTTTTCTTTCAAACTGCGCAGCTAAATCGTTATTTTTCTAACAATCTGAAAGTAATCTAAAGGGGGGGAAAGGGGTGAGAAAACTCAGAGACGCGCTCCCAAATCACACACACCTGGAAGGCTCTTGCTAATGGGTTCTTTCCTCATCAGGCTCAGTTAGGGCTCGTGTCAGGCTCCATCCCCATCCGAGTTACGCGCAGCATTTCCCCCTGGCTTTTCCAGGGCGCATCCACTCCCCTCCCTCTGCTCCAAGCTATGGTTCCACACTGGCCACAATACAACTGTGTCAAGCCAGCTGTTACTCACCGACACACACTCATGATTCACCCGCGTGTCGGAACAAAACGCGAGTTTTTCTTCCCTCTTTTTAGAAGGGAGGGGCTGGCGGTTTTCAGGCTGGAAATTTCACTTTCCTACGACAGTGCACCCCCGGGGGGCAGCCCCTCCGCTCGACCGTTTTTCTATAGCTCCTCTCTGCACCGACCACCAAGCCGGCGGCAAAGTGACTGAAAACTCCTGAGCGCGCGGTGGCCGCGAAGAAACCGCCCCCCGGGGAGATTTTGCTGCTCCCCGGGCCGCCGCCCAGTGGCCGAGGTGATGCGCCTCCTCGCCGCCCGGGCCTCGCCTTCCCTCGGCGCCTGGGACCCACGTCTGCGGCCCGGGAGCCCACCTGCCGCGGTCCGCCCGCGCGCGGAGCCGGAGGGCCAGCCACACGCAGAGAACTTGCCGGCCGGCCGCTCGGCTTTCGCCGCCGCCCAAGTTGCGCTACGCAAACTTTTCCAGCCGCCCTCCCCCCGCCCCCACCCCTCCGGAGCCGGGCTCGGTCGCACCTGAGGCATCGGCGTTCGCGGCGGCAGATGCACTCGGCCCGCGGGTCTGGGTGTCGGCGGCAGCCGCGGGCGCCGCGGCCAGGGGCCCCTCAGGAGCATCATCCTGCCCGGGCGCGGGCTGCCGCGCGACTCAGCCGGCCATCGTCAGCCGCTGGCAGCAGTCGCTCTCGCGGCGCGCAGCCCGCCCCGCGCCTCCCACCGGCCCCCGCCTCCCAGCGCCGGGGCCGCGCCGCCGGGCGGGGGGCGGGCTAAGGGGAGGGTGTGTCCCGCTTCCCGCGGCTCTCGAACGCGCCCCGGCGCCGCGCGGGGCAGTTTTCTGTCCTCCGACCGAAAAAAAAAAAAAAGAAAGAAAAGAAAAAGGGGAGGGGCGCTAGTGAACCGCCCTCCCCCAGCTTAGATTTGGAGGGGGCACAGCGCCAACGCTTGGCCGGCTCATCTTTTTACCCGCGGAAGACCCTTGTGGATTGAACGAGAGCAGGCGATCACACCCTTGGGAGCTGTTGCTTTCAATGCTCGCTGTTAATTCTGAGTACTTAGCTTCTCGATTCCCGCCCACTGGGCAAGGAGGCGCGGGGGTGAGGGGAAGAGAGCGTCAGGGATCTGGAGAGAGGCAGGGTCCCTTTGGAAGTTAATCTCAAAGACTGAGTGGGAAAGGGGGAGAGAAGCAGGTCGCCTAGGTTCCGGCTCGCACTTGGCTCCAAGGGTTGTGCCAAGGACTGTGATGGCCAATGAGCTCCAATTAGAGGGTCAGCTCAAGGCCTACTTCTGCTGGATGTTTGCTGTTCTCTAGATGGTGGCCCACCTGCAGCTCTTTGGGACCGGCTCTCCCACAGAATTGGCTACTCTTTGCAATCACGTTTTTAAATTTTTTTTTTCAACGTTTATTTATTTTTGGGACAGAGAGAGACAGAGCATGAACAGGGGAGGGGCAGAGAGAGAGGGAGACACAGAATCAGAAACAGGCTCCAGGCTCTGAGCCATCAGCCCAGAGCCTGACGCGGGGCTCGAACTCACGGACCGCGAGATCGTGACCTGGCTGAAGTCGGACCCTTAACGGACTGCGCCACCCAGGCGCCCCGCAATCACGTTTTTAAGAGAAAGAACTAAGGAACTGGAACGTAGTGTTCCCAGCAAGTGGGAAATGTAATATTTTGTCTTGGAGACTTTGTTTAAAAAAACAAACAGCATTTCAGAGCAACCGAATCCAAGCTGAGAGCTTGGATTACTTACTTACAATACAGCTCCTAGATAAAATACAGGATGCCCAGTTAAATTTGAATTTCAAATACACAACACAGTATTTAAGTATGTCCCAAATATTGCATGGCTCGAACTCTTTAAAGAAAAATGGAATATTTGGGATATACTTAGGTTAAATTATTTGTTGTTTATCTGTAATTCAAATTTAACTGGGCATCCTGTGTCATAAGTTGCTAAGTCTGCAAAAGGCTTGAAGTAATGAATAAAAACTGCCAAACAATGCAACAAGTGGCAAATCTGTCCTAATAATGATCTTTCTTCATTGAAAAAAGATGGAAATTTCTATGATAGCAAAAGCTTTGCCACCATTAAAATCTAATTCATATGTGTTAACTAGCATCTGTGTTTCAAAATACAATTGCCCTGGATAGTGACACATGAAACGTTAAGTCCACGTGGGAAGGTAATTTACCTGAGTTCTTTCCTCAAGGTCCAAACAGGGGTGGGGGAGTTAATTTTGGCTATTGTGAATACTACTTCAATGAACATGTGAGTGCAGATATCTTTTTTGTGACACTGATTTCATTTCCTTCAAATACATACCCAATAGTGGGATTTGCTGGGTCCATGGTAGTTCTATTTTTAATTTTTTCAACACCCTCCATTGCATTTTCTATAATAGCTGTACCAGTTTACATTCCTGCCAATAGTGAGCAAGGATTCCCTTTTTTTCTAATAGCCAAGATATGGAAACAACCTAAGTGTCTATGGAGAGTTGAATGAATAAAGAAGATGTGACATATAATTATGTATCTATTATATATGCTCTATTACATATTATATATCTATTGTATACTGTTAATAAATATATAATGTAATATTATTCATCTGTAAAGAAGGAAATTCTGCCATTTGTACCATTATGGATGAATCTGGAGGACGTTATGCTAAGTGAAACAAGTCAGACAAAGACAAATACTATATATGTGGAATGTAAAAGAGTCATTCTCACTTATATGTGGAATGTAAAAGAGTCATTCTCATAGAATCAGAGAATAGAACAGGGGTTACCAGGGGCTGGGAGATGGGGAAAATAGGGAGCTATTGGTCAAAGAGTACAAACTTTCAGTTGTAAAATAAATTCTGGGGACCTAATGCACAGCATGATGACCATAGTTAATCATACTACATTGTATGCTTGAAATTTACTAAGAGAGTAGATCTAACTTACCACATCAAAAAAAGTAACTATGTGAGGGGACAGATGTGTTAATTAACTTGATTGTGATAATCATTCACAAATGCATACATATATCAAGCCATCGCATTATACACTTTAAATATATACACTTTTTATTTGTCAATTATATCTCAACACAGCTGGGGGAAAAAGAAGAAAAAGGAAGAAAAGAGTTTAATTAGGGAGAAAATGGAGAAGAGGAGGAGAAAATGTCTATTTTGGAGCACAGACTCTGCCTGTACATATCATTGTAATACTTTTTTCCCAATAGTATTCTGGCTACATTCCCCTTAATTAAATTTTCTTTTTTTTTTTTTATTTTTTTTAACGTTTTTATTTATTTTTGAGACAGAGAGAGACAGAGAGAGACAGAGCATGAGCAGGGGAGGGGCAGAGAGAGAGGGAGACACAGAATCTGAAGCAGGCTCCAGGCTCTGAGCTGTCAGCACAGAGCCCAATGCGGGGCTCGAACTCACAGACTGCGAGATCATGACCTGAGCCGAAGTCGGACGCTCAACCGACTGAGCCACCCAGGCACCCCTAAATTTTCTTTTTTTTTTTTAAGTTTATTTATTTATTATGAAAGAGAGAGCATGCACTGGGGAGGGGCAGAGAGAGAGGGACAGAGAGAGAATCCCAAGCTAACAGCACAGAGCCCAACGTGGGGCTCGATCCCACAAACCCTTGAGATCATGAACTGAACGGAAATCAAAAGTTGGACACTCAACCAACTAAGCCACCCAGGCACCCCTCCCTTTAATTAAATTTTCATAGCACAACAATTTTGTCATGCTTTCTACAGAGATAATAGAAAAGATAACTGTCTTTTCTCTAGCATGTTGATGTGTTTTATACCACTGATAGCTTAGAAAAGTGTCTTTAAGGGTTACAACTCACTATTGGTAATGTGTTAATTCTTAGGAATGTTCTTAAATTTGGGGAAACTTCCCTCAAGTGTTTTTCGTGTATGAGCTGTAATAATTCATTGGAAGAATATTCCACAGAGCAGTTTCTGGGTTCCTTCATTTCAAGTGTCATCTTTCGCTAGCCACAAACTTCTGGTAACTTGGCACAACAGGACACATTCATACAGCAAGCAGTACAGTCTTTGGTTCTGTGCTTTTGGGTCACAACACGGGGTAAGTTGGCCCAGTAGGTGACAGGAGCATTCTTGGAAGTCATTTCTACATGGGTGTGGCTAGCGATAATCTAGTAAACCTGGAAGTGACTGTAAGCCACACAAAAATATCCCACTAAATCCAAACTAAATGTATCTCCAACTTGACTTCCTTTTTGCTGGATCTGGAAAATGGCCATAATTACTCAGCCAACTGACACAAGAAAATGTGTGATAGAGAAGTGGTTGGGGAAAAAAGAGCGAGAGGTCTTTATTTCAGTTAAAATATCTCACTTTCGAGGCACCTGGGTGGCTCAGTCGGTTAAGCGTCCAACTTTGTTTCAGGTCATGATCTCACTGTTTGTGGGGCCAAGCCCCTACATCGGGTTTTGCACTGATTAGTCCCTGCTTGGGATTCTCTCTCTCTTCCTCTCTCTCTGCCCCTCCCTGACTCATGCTTTCTCTCTCTTTCAAAATAAAGAAAATAGGGGCGCCTGGGTGGCGCAGTCGGTTAAGCGTCCGACTTCAGCCAGGTCACGATCTCGCGGTCCGTGAGTTCGAGCCCCGCGTCGGGCTCTGGGCTGATGGCTCAGAGCCTGGAGCCTGTTTCCGATTCTGTGTCTCCCTCTCTCTCTGCCCCTCCCCCGCTCATGCTCTGTCTCTCTCTGTCCCAAAAATAAAATAAACGTTGAAAAAAAAAAATTTTTAAAAAAAAATAAAGAAAATAAAACTTAAAAAAAAAAAAAGTCTTACTTTTAGAAAAATTACAAAAACGTATCACCAAGTGAATACATTGCTAGAGACCCTCACTCCACTGCAAGTGTCTTGGAAGAGGCTTGTGCACGTAAAGATCCCTGAAACTTTAAAGTTTATTTTTATTTATTTTGAGGGAGAGAGAATGTACACATGTGCCCATGTGTGCTCAGGAACAGGGGAGGGGGAGAGAGAGAGAGAATCCCAGGCAGGCTCTGCACTATCAGCACGGAGCCTGATGTGGGGCCCAAACTGCGATATCGTGGCCCCAGCAGCGATCAAGAGTCAGACATTTAACCAACTGAGCCACCCAGGAGCCCCTGAAACTTTAAACTGAATCAACTTTGCTGGCACCCGAGTCCTCAATAAATGCTATTATTATAACTATAAACCATTCCATGGCACTCAGCGCCTGCCTATTTTGTAGCATTTATCACACTATGTATTTGCACTTACGTCTGGCTCTCCAGCTAGATTATAAATGCAGGAGCAGGTGCTTGGTTTTATTAATCTTTGTGTCAGAGTGCCTAGCACTGTACCTGCTTAAGAAACTCAGCCAACAATGAATGAATGAAAATTATGCTAATGGAAAGGAAGAGATATTGCAAGAACAACTTAAAACAGATGTGACTGAATAAAAGTCCAGGCACTATGGATGCAGGTAGACAGGAAAGCAATATGCAGAAATAGGAAGTACTTAGGTCAAGTGCTTCAAGGGAAGGAACAAAGACCTCAGAACTAAAGAGAAATGCAAGATTACAGGAAGGGTCTTAAAAATTGCCCTTGTTGGGGCGCCTGGGTGGCGCAGTCGGTTGAGCGTCCGACTTCAGCCAGGTCACGATCTCGCGGTCCGTGAGTTCGAGCCCCGCGTCAGGCTCTGGGCTGATGGCTCAGAGCCTGGAGCCTGTTTCCGATTCTGTGTCTCCCTCTCTCTCTGCCCCTCCCCCGTTCATGCTCTGTCTCTCTCTGTCCCAAAAATAAATAAACGTTGAAAAAAAAAAATTAAAAAAAAAAAAAAATTGCCCTTGTGATTCCATTTACGTAAGATGTCCAGAGGAAGCAAATCTATAGAGACAGGGAGTAAATTAGTAGTTGCCAAAGCCTGGCAGTGGAATTGGGAGTGACATGAATGAGCATGAGGAATCTTGTTGGGGTGATGAAATGTTCTAAGTTGGATTGTGGTAATTGTTCCCTAAATCTATAAATTTGCCAAAAATCATTTGTACACTTTAAATGAGTGACATTATGGCATGTAAATCATACTTCAATAAAGCTGTTTAGTTTTTTATGAAAAGGGAGATCATAGATTCCCATTTGAAAAGGCTGTAATAGTATGTAAGTAGCATAGATGAACTAGCTCCCATTAGGTAATTGTTCTCCCGAGATTCCCATACATTGTAGGGAAGTTTGTTGTGCACCAAAGAGATGTATGTGTGCTGAGCTGCTGTGTAGACAGAGCCTCCGCAATAAGCCCTTTCCATCGGCAGTGTCCAGAGGCTCTCTCCCAGCAGTGTCAGTTGCCAGGGGTGCCTGGGTGGAGTAACTTACTCCCCAGGTGACCAGAAATATATGGTTAGTCTCCCATCCAAGTACTAACCAGGCCCCACTCTGCTTAGCTTCTGAGATCAGATGAGATCGGGCGCGTTCAGGGTGGTATCGCCGTAGACCAGAAATACATGGTTAGTAAAAAGAAATGATGTTTGAAATAAATGGACATTTCTGGTCTGTGGAATAGTTTTCCAATTATTACAACTCATATATGGAAAACACTTGATGGAAGTTTCCCCAAATTTAAGAACAATCCTAAGAATTAATATAACATTACCAATGGTGAGTTGCGATGCTTAAAGACACTTTTTTTTTTTTTTAATTTTTTTTTTTTTTTCAGCATTTATTTATTTTTGGGACAGAGAGAGACAGAGCATGAACGGGGGAGGGGCAGAGAGAGAGGGAGACACAGAATCGGAAACAGGCTCCAGGCTCTGAGCCATCAGCCCAGAGCCCGACGCGGGGCTCGAACTCACGGACCGCGAGATCGTGACCTGGCTGAAGTCGGACGCTTAACCGACTGCGCCACCCAGGCGCCCCTTAAAGACACTTTTCTAAACTATCAGTGACATAAAACAGATCAACATGCTAGAGAAAAAAGTTATCTTTTCTATTCTCTCTATAGGAAGTATTACAAAATTGTGCTGTGAAAATTTAATTAACGGGAATGTAGCCAAAATACTGTTGGAAAAAAGTATTACAGTTGATGTGTAGGGACAAAAGATTTTTAAAAATATTTTCCTTTCAGGGGTTTGTGCTTTTAAAACAATTATTACTTATGACTTATTTACTCTATTCATTACCATGCCAAGTTTTATTCTTAACTTTTTATTATTTTTCTTAAAGAGAGTCTTCCAAATTATATAAGCTTTATTCTCCACAAAAGCTGGATGAGCCTCTGTGGGTCAAGTATAAGCACTTTATATTGTCTTGTCTAATCAATACAAAACCCTAATGGGTTAAGTGTTATTCGCTCCCTTTTACACATGAAAAAACTGAAACTTGTAGGTTAAGTAACTTATCTAAGGTTATACAGTCAGAATTCAAGTATGGAATTATACATCTATGACCCCAAGATTTTTAGACTCACAACCCCAAGATAATCTTGCCTATCTCTTTTGATATCACCTAACACTTGACCTTCCCATAACCACAGCTAGGATTAGGGTGAGGTGAATTGTTGATGAGCAGGGTCAAAGTCAGTCTTTATTTAAAATTTTGATATTCTGTTCATTATGGATTTTTTTCATTAATTTTGATTTTTTAAAAATATTACATTAAACAACCAACACCACAGAAATACACACAATTATAAGAGAATATTATGAAAAACTATATGCTAAAAATTGGACAACCTAGAAGAAATGGAAAAATTCCTGAAAGAGCAAGAAATAAAAAACTTAAATAGACCAATAACCCACAAAGAAATGGACTCAATAATCAAAAACTCGCAGGATGCCTGGGTGGCCCAGTCAACCGGTTAAGCGTCTGACTCTTGATTTCAGCTCAGGTCATGATCTCACACTTCCTGTGTTCGAGCCTGTTGGGCTCTATGCTGACAACACAAAGCCTGTTTGGGATTCTCTATCTCCCTCTCCTTCTGCCCCTCCTTCACTCACTCTCTCTTAAAAATAAATAAATAAACATTAAAAAAGCCTCCTAACAAAAGTCCAGGACCAAATGCCTTCACCAGCGAATTCTACCATTTATTTAATTTCTTAAATGTTTCTCTGTTTATTTTGAGAGAGAGGAGAGAGAGAGAGAGAGAGAGAGAGAGAGAGAGAGAGAGAGAGAATCCCAAGCAGGCTCCATGCTCAGCATGGAGCCCCACACGGAGCTTGATCCCACAAACTGTGAGATCATGACCTGAGCTGAGCTGAAATCAAGAGCTGGACACTTAATGGACTGAGGCACCCAGGTGCCCCAAATTCCACCAAATATTTAAAGTTAAAACCTATTCTTCTCAACTACTCCAAAAAAAATGAAATAGGAAGGAAAACTTCCAAATTCATTCTATGAGACCAGCATGAACCCTGACACCAAGACCAGATAAAGACACCACTAAAAAAGATACTACAGGTCAATATCCCTAATGAACATAGATGCAAAAATTCTCAATAAAATGCTAACACACTGAATCCAACAATACATTTAAAAAATCATTCACGGGGCGCCTGGGTGGCTCTGTCGGTTAAGCAGCTGACTTCGGCTCAGGTCATGATCTCGTGGTCCATGAGTTCGAGCCCCGCATCGGGCTCTGTGTTGACAGCTCGGAGCCTGGAGCCTGCTACAGATTCTGTGTCTCCCTCTCTCTCTGACTCTCCTCCGTTCATGCTCTGTCTCGCTCTGTCTCTCTCTGTCTCAAAAATAAATAAACATTAAAAAATAAAAATAAAAAAAAATCATTCACCATCATCAAGTGGGATTTATTCCTGGGTTGCAAGTGTGGTTCAATATTTGCAAATCACTCAATTTGATACATCACACTAATCAAACAAAGGATAGGAACCATATGATCATTTCAATAGATGCAGAAAAAACATTTGGCAAAGCATCCATTCATGATAAAAACTCAACAAAGGCTTAGAAGGGCACATACCTCAACATAATACAGGCCAATGAAAAACCCACAGCTTGTATCATCCTCAGTGGGGAAAAACTGAGAGCTTTCCCTCTATAAGACAAGGATGTCCACTCGTACCACTTTTATTCAACATAGTACTGGAAGTCCTATCCACAGCAATCAGACAACAAAAAGAAAGGGCATCCAAATCAGCAAGAAAGAAGTAAAACTTTCACTATTTGCAGATGACAGGATTTCTATATATATAGAAAACTGGAAAGACTCCACCAAAAAACTGCTACAACTGATAAACGAATTCAGTAAAGTCACAGGATACAAAATCAGAGTACAGAAATCTGTTGCATTTCTATACACCAATGATGAAGCAGCAGAAAGAGAAATTAAGGAATCAATCCCATTTACAATTTGCACCAAAAACAATAAGACACCTAGGAATAAACCGAACCCAAGAGATGAAAGATCTGTACTCCGAAAACTATAAAGCACTGACAAAAGAAATTGAAGATGGTACAATGAAATGGAAAGATATTCCATGCTCAGGGGCTGGAAGAACAAATCTTTTAAAAATGTCATACCAGGGGCGCCTGGGTGGCGCAGTCGGTTGAGCGTCCGACTTCAGCCAGGTCACGATCTCGCGGTCTGTGAGTTTGAGCCCCGCGTCAGGCTCTGGGCTGATGGCTCAGAGCCTGGAGCCTGTTTCAGATCCTGTGTCTCCCTCTCTCTGCCCCTCCCCCATTCATGCTCTGTCTCTCTCTGTCCCAAAAATAAATAAACGTTGAAAAAAAAATTAAAAAAAAAAAAAATGTCATACCACCCAAAGCAATCCACACATTCAATGCAATCCCTATCAAAATAGCAACAGTGGTTTTTTTCACAGAGCTAGAACAAACAATTCTAAAATTTGTATGTTAATGCACATGACTCCAAATAGCCAAAGCAATCTTAAAAAAGAAAAGCAAAGCTGAAGGCATCACAATTCTGGACTTCAAGTTATATTACAAAGCTCTGGTAATCAAAACAGTATGGTACTGGCACAAAAATAGACACATAAATCAATGGAACAGAATAGAAAACCCAGAAATGAACCCACAATTATATGGTCAATTAATCTTTGACAATGGAGGAAATAATACCCAATGGGAAAAAGACTGTCTCTTTAACAACTGGTGTTGGGAAAACTGGACCACTTTCTTATTTTTTTCAACTTTTTAAAAAGTTTATTTTATTTATTTATTCATTTATTTATTTTTGAGAGAGAGAGAAAGTGGGGAAGGGGCAGAGAGAGAGGGAGACAGAGAATCCCAAGCAGGCTCTGGACTGTCAACACAGAGCCCAATGTGGAGCTCAAACACACAACCATGAGATCATGACCTAAACTGAAACCCAGAGTTGGACACTTAACCGATGGAGCCACCCAGGTGCCCCTGGACCACTTATACATACACGAAAATAAATGCAAAATGGATTAAAGATATACAATCTTTTTAAAATCCTAGAAGACAACACAGGTAGTAACTTCTTTGATATTGGCTATAGAAATTTCTTTCCAGATATATCTTCTGAGGCAAGGGAAACAAAAGCAAAAATAAACTGTTGAGACTACATCACAATAAAAAATGTTTCTTTCTACACAGCAAAGGAAATAATCAACAAACCTAAAAGGCAACCTATGGAATGGGAGAAGATATTTGCAAATGATTTATCTGCTAAAAGGTTAGTATCCAGAACTAACACTCAACAGCTAAAAAATGAATAATCCAATTAAAAAAGGGGCAGAAGACATGAATGACATTTTCCAAAGAAGACATCCAGATGGCCAACAGACATATAAAAAGATGCTCAACATCACTCATCATCAGGGGAAATGTTGATACACTACAATGAGATACCACCTCATACCTTTCAGAATGGCTAAAATAAAACACACAAGAAACAAGCGTGGAGGTTTCTCAAAAAGTTAAAAACAGAACTACCCTATGATCTTACCTAGAAATTGCACTACTACGTATTTATCCAAAGAATACAAAAATGCAGATTCAAAGGGATACATGCATTTGATGTTTATAGCAACATTATCTACAATTTATGGAAACATCCCAGGTATCCATTGACTGATGGATGGATAAAAATGCGGTATATATACAATGAATGTTATTCAGCCATCAAAAAGAATGAAATCTTGCCATTTGCAATGACGTGAATGAAGTTAGAGAGTATTATGGTAAATGAAGTAAGTCAGAGAAAGACAAATACCATATGATTTTACTCATACATGGAATTTAAGAAACAAAACAAATGAGCAAAGGGGGAAAGAAAAAAGAGAAAGGTGGGGCACCTGGGTGGCTCATTCAGTTAAGCATCCGACTTCTGCCAGGTAATGATCTCACAGTTCATGGGTTCGATGCCTGTATTGAGCTCTATGCTGACAGTCCAGAGCCTGGAGCCTGCTACAGATTCTGTGTCTCCCTCTCTCTCTGCCCTTCCCCCACTCACACTCTTGTCTCTGTCCCTCTCTCAAAAATAAACATTTAAAAAAAATTCTTAAAAAGAAGAGAGAAAGGCAAGTCAAGAAACAAACTCTTAATTATAAAAAAAAAAAGAAATGATGGTTACCAGAGATGAATAGGTGATGGGGATTAAGGAGTGCACTTGTCATAATGAGCATCAGATGATGCATGTAACTGTTGAATCCCTATATTGTACACCTAAAACTAATACAACACTGTATGTTAACTTAAAAAATTACATTAGGGGCACCTGGGTGGTTCAGTTGGTTAAGTGTTTGGCTCATGACTTCAACTCAGATTATGATCTCACGGTGCTGACAATGCAGAGCCTACTTGGGATTCTCTCTCCGTCTCTCTCTGCCCCTCTGCTGCTCTTGTGCTCTCTTTCTCTCTCTCTCTCAAAATAAATAAATTAAAAAATTACATTTACATATTATCTTAATGATTGAGGCTTTAGTGCCCCTTTAAAAGTTTGAGCCCTTGTTTTAGCCCTGTGTTATATTTTTAATTAGGACTTCAACATTTAGGTTTGTACATTAACTTATAATAAAACTAGTCCATAGATTTTATCCACTGACTCATACACAAACTGCTCTTGAAGACACTACTCACTTATGTCCTCAAACCACCTTCCATTTGCAGAACTCAATTTTTTACAGGTAAGCCAAACAATAATGATATTGGATTATTTAGGGTTAGTAGTGCTTGTCTGCCACTGGCAAAGAGTCTAGCCTCAGTTAAGGTGCTTAAAGGAAAGTTTATTTACAAAAACTTTATATTTTTTGTCACCTGGTCTTATAAAATCATCTGAATTGAACAACCTCTCATAGGTCCTCTGCAGATGCCAGCAATACTGGATTGTAGGATGGACAGGCAGGGTGGTTGAGGGCTCGATCCCCTCAGATACCTTACTTGGAGGCACCCCCTGATTAAATTCTAGAGAAGGATATTCCTTTACCCTATTCTGCCTCCAGGCTGTAGGCCTTCATTTTTATTTATTTATTTGTTTATTCATTCATTCATTCATTCATTCATCGTATGTGTTGGTGCACACTCGTTGGGTAGAGGTGATGGAGGGGGGGCGGGGGGGGGGGACAGGGACAGAGGGAGATGGGGAGAGGGAATCTTAAGCAGGCTCCACGCTGGCCCTGGGCTCGACCTGACAACAGTGAGATCACGACATGAACTGAAATCAAGCGTCAGGCGCTTAAGGGATTGAGCCACCCCAAAGCCCCTAAGGCCTTCATTTTTAACAATTAGAGTCAGAAAGGACTTTGTACCCAAATTAGAATATTTATTTTCAAACGCTTATGGATGACTCACAATATAATGATCATATATCAGGCCTCAAAGGAATTCTCGAAAAATTTTTTAAACCTGATAACAAAAAGCTATGTTTATGAAGTTAGAAATTAACAAAAAGACAAAGCATCACTACCATTGGAATTTATTTTTATATTAAATACAACTTATTGTCAAATTGGTTTCCATACGACACCCAATGCTCATCCCAGGTGCCCTCCTCAATGCCCATCCCACTGGAATTTAAATGACACAAATAGTCATGGATTAAATAGAAAATAAGTGGAAATTGGGAACTATTTTAAAAGTGACTAGAAATGAAAGACTTAATATTAAAACTTCACTACTCAGGAAATTACATGGTCTTAAATGAATTTATCAGAAAACAGAAAAGTTTGAAAATAAACTAAGCTTACCATCCAAGAAGCTAGAAAAACAGCAGCAAAAATAAACCCAACAGAAATAGTAGAAAGGAACTGATAAAGGTAGAAGCAGAGAATGAATCAAACTTCCTCTACGGTTATTCTGAAGCAACGTCTCCCCATAATAATTTTTTTTAAATTTTTTAACGTTTTTTTATTCTTATTTTTGAGACAGAGAGAGACAGAGCATGAACGGGGGAGGGTCAGAGAGAGAGGGAGACACAGAATCGGAAGCAGGTTCCAGGCTCTGAGCTGTCAGCACAGAGCCTGACGCAGGGCTCGAACTCACGGACCGTGAGAACATGACCTGAGCTGAAGTCAGCTGCTTAACCGACTGAGCCACCCAGGCGCCCCAAGACTTTTTTTTTTTTGTATGTTTGTTTTTTTTTAATTTATATATATATTTAAAAAAAATTTTTTTTTCAACGTTTATTTATTTTTGGGACAGAGAGAGACAGAGCATGAACGGGGGAGGGGCAGAGAGGGAGACACAGAATCGGAAACAGGCTCCAGGCTCCGAGCCATCAGCCCAGAGCCTGACGCGGGGCTCGAACTCCCGGACCGCGAGATCGTGACCTGGCTGAAGTCGGACGCCCAACCGACTGCGCCACCCAGGCGCCCCTGTATGTTTGTTTTTTTAAGACACCAAGACAGGCAACCCTGAAACAAGAATGATCAAGAAAAAAGAAGAAATACATAAACGTAATAGAAAGGATGAAAAAAGCTAATTGAGAAAAGAAAAAAGCTAACCCTCAATTAATAGTTGCTTATACCAATAAGCAAACTATAAAGACTATAAAGACCATACTTGGCTCAACAAAGAGAACCTGAATAGATCAATGGTCATAGATTCAAACAGTGGTTAATGATCTACCTGGAAAAATGTCCTAGGCCCATGGACCAGTTCAATCAAAACCTCAAGAATAGATAATACCTACCTTATACACCAAAATCTATCTAAATTGTTCCAAAGCATCACAACAGATGGGAAGCTATTGAACTCATTTAATAAAACTAGCATAATGCTGATCAAAATTAAACAACTGAATACTATAAAAGCAAACTGCAGACTAACAGTTCAAACCCATTATTGTTCAAGGGTCAACTGTATCTACTATGTCTGGGAGTTACACAAGACTTGGCATATTTGTACCATATAATTCTCAAAAAATTCTTAGCACAGAATGATCTCTAATAGGGATACTAAGTTTAGGGACTTGCCCCAGGTCACATAAATACCAGAGACACTAGAATTCAAATTTTGTTCTGTGTGGCTCTCAAACCCTGTTTTTTTCTACTAGAGTTGGTCTAGTGTGATAGGACAGATCCAGGGCTAGAATTGAGTTCTTTTTCACTGTCAATTTTGTTTGACCATACCTCTCAGACCATTTTCCAATTTCTATTCAGCACAGTATAGAATGTTAGTTGGCATTCGCTACCTAGCGGGAGACAGACACCTTAATTTTTGAAGAGTTTGGGTCATCAGTGACCCCCTCCTTTTTTTTTTAAACTGAATTTCTGTAATATCCCATTGACTTTGAGAATTCAACATAAAAATATTAAGAAGCATTCTGAAAAACCCTGTAGGTCCCAGATATAGTCCTATCTGCCCCACTGTATAGCAGGAAATTAATTCCTTTTCACAGTCAGAATCAGTTCCCTTCTGGCTGTTGGTATACAAAGCCAACTTGCAATTCAGTGGGAACATTATTGTGTCCCCCAGTAGAAGCATGTCGCTTTTGGGAACTAAGAACCCAAATTCTGTGAATAGGTTAAGAGCGAAAGCTCTTAGTTCCAATCTTGATTCTTAGAACCGTGTGTTCTGGCTATGGGAGAAAAACTTTGGTTGCAGACTTACAACATATACTACATCTTGTGAAATAGTACACCAGCAGTCACTTTAACTGAGTCTTTGCTAGGACATTCCACTTTTCTATCAGGACTGCTGTCTTTTGAGTTGACAGGTTGTGGTAAGACCAGCGAATTCTCATTGCCATTACTTCTTTTGCCATGGGATGGGTTATGTGATCAGAAGCAATGTTGTGGAGGTCCCATGGTAATGATGAAGGCATTCTGTAAGCCCATAAATGGTGGTGTTGGCAGAAAAACTGCAGGCAGGACAGGCAAAGTCATACCCAGATTACATGTCTACTCCATTGGTGACAAATTGCTCCATGACAGAAAGGTCCAGTGTAATCAACCTGCTAGTGGGTAGCTGCCTTGTTTCCCAAGGAATGATGCCACATTGAGAAATCAAAGTAGGTCTCGGCTGAGAACAGGTTAGGAATATAGTAGTTGGTAGCCATTTCAGCCTTGGTGAGGGGACATCGATATTGTTTAGCCCATGCATAGCTTCTATTCTCACAGATACAGCAACTTCGTACACAAGCCACTGAGCCAAATGCTGGGGTGGCTAAGGAAAAAGGCTGACCTTCACAGATGGTCACTTTGGCCACCTGACTGAGGTGGACGATTTTTGCTGCAGACGCCCTTTGTTGTACATTCATTTAGAATAGATACTATCTCACTGTGTCCATTTTATGAAATCCATCCATATACCTGTGTCTCCAAACCTCTTTGTCATTAACTTCCAATCTTGTTCCTTCCAAGTCCCCTATCATTTAAGTAGCCATCAGCAACTGCCTGGGAGGCCGTACAGGCCTTCTTAGTCTGGACACTTGTACAGTTTGTGTTCTGTCCATAAAGAGGATTTCCATTCACCACTACACTAATACTATAGCAGTCCCGTTGGTGCTGGGTTCTCATGTTTTCTTCCTTAGTTAACTGGTTACAGGGAAATACCTCACGAGGCCATAGATGGGAAGGGACGCGAAGGCCGAAGGAGCAGCTGCCCTCATCATCTAAGCCACCTGCTCACGCAACTTACCTCAGGCCCAGCTGGGCCCAGTATCTTATACACTATTTCCATTTAACAGTAGACCACAGTTGGGCCTGCTTAGTCTTACTGGCCGGTTCACACCGGTCAGCTCACATCACAAGAGCACTTGATATCTTGTAGTGGACAGTCCAGTAGCAGTCTAGGAGATGTTCTCAAAAACAAAGAAGTTTTGTTTTGTTTTGTTTTTTTTGCAGAAGATATGGGTGCTCTAACACCCTCGAGAGGTCTGTAAATCTCCACTGAGACTGCATACGGCATTCATATTTGCCACAGACACTCCAGCTGGATCTGCCAGGTCAGTGAAGCCTGAGCGCCAGAGCGGTTTGCACTGCGGCCTGACTTGGGGCGGAGCTGGCTCTTGCTCTGACCGCACTGCAGACGGGCAGCCTGATACGTTACCTGCTGGACAGTTGGGAGCAGCACACAGAACTGTGGGATGGGTAGCTTCTAAGATCCAAACAAACACAAGCATCGTACATAGTACTGTGGAAGGTGACACAAGAAACGGCAAATCGTCTTTCCTTTTGGAGGGAGTCTTGCAACAAACTCCAGACCTCGGACCCTGCAGAAACTTCCGACATGGTGCACTCCTGAGTTTTCATGGGGCTTGTACTCACCTTCTGGCACTATCCCCATTCTCTCCCTCAGACTTTCCTTCAATTTCTACCTAGAGCTGTATACTAAGTTTCTTCTTTTATCCCAAAGAGACTGTTTCTTTACTTTTGTTTCCAGGTTTTCATTTCATCTCTAAGTTAGAATTATTCAAAATTGATTAAACATTTACTGAATGTCTCTGAAGGGCCAGGCATGGCGGGGGTGGGGGTGGGCACAAAGACAACACGCTGTCTTAGTCTGAGGGAGAACATAGTTCCTCTATTTAAGGGAGAGTGTCAATTACAACACAGTACGACAGGGGCTATGACATAGATAGCACAAGGTAGCATGGAAATACACAGGAGGGGCTTCTAAGCTAGGTGGGGGAGTGGTCAGGGAAGGCTGCCAGGCAGTAGCCATCTTGAGGCTGAGTTCCAAAAGATGAGCGGGGCTCAGTGAGTAAAGCCAGGATGGAGCTTTACTCTTTTCTAAGTAAGAGGCTTCCTTTTTCTAAGTAAGGGGAGCAGCACACGCAAAGCCTGGATATGAACAAAGGGCAGCTCCTATAATGTACAGTCGTTCTTTTCCTTTCACGGTTATCCTTCTGGTTCCCACCCATTCTCCATTACAATTTTGTCCCCATTCCTTCTCCAACTATGACCCAAAGGTTGCCTTGAGTTCTACAAAGACAATGTAGCTTCACTACATTTTGGGGGGAAACACCCTTCAGATCCCTTATTGTTTGGGGACACAGAACTCTGGATCCTAGCTATTAAAGAACTCTTCTTTCAGCTTTGACCCTTCTTGCTTTAACAACTCAATCCTCCATTTCTATTAATCTTGACTCTGCAAATAACTACTTATCAGTTTCTATAATTAATTATTTAGCTAATTAATAGCAGATAGTCTAGAGGCACACTATCTTGCATTCTAGTAAAATTACTCAGCTTTCAATGTGAAGCATATGTTAATAGGCATTTCTTATTGTTACTATGTAGGTCACAAGATGTAAGCCCCAAAGGATCAAGATTTGAAAGAAACTGGAATATGGAAAAAAGAAATTCCACAAAAAATGAAACCGACTTTCCAAACTAGTATAGTGTGTTACAATTTTCCCAAGGGTCTTTGTGAAATGACTCCATTGTAAGAAAGGCTAATCAGTTTTCCAGTCACTAAACTGAATGTGTTTGTTGTGTTGCCTGTTCTAGGAAAGGGGCTCAGGGATATGTGAGGCAGGATAAATACTAAAACACCCCAGATACAATTGTACCATAAAGTTAACGTTCTATGTAATAAAGAATTGAGAACTGCATATTATTCATTCCTAAAGAAAAGAATAAGCTTAAACACATGTTTAATATTATAAAGCCACAGGCTATTAATTTCAAAAGACTTTGAAATTCTTAGTAATTACACTGAACTTACCTTAATTCTATTTACAAATTACTTAAACTAGCGCAGTTTATTTTTTATTTTTAAATTAAAAAAAATTTAACGTTTATTTATTTTTGAGAGAGAGAGACAAAATGCAAACAGAGGAGGGGCAGAGAGAGAGGGAGACACAGAATCTGAAGCAGGCTCCAGGCTCTTAGCTGTCAGCACAGAGCCCAATGCGGGGCTTGAACCCCTGAACTATGAGATCACAACCTGAGCCGAAGTCAGATGCTCAACCGACTGAGCCACCAGCACAGATTAGTTATCAATAAACTGTTACAAGCTAGATAGATGTGTAAATTACACATATTTCTGTTTTAGCAATGAGAGTATGTATAATTATTTTACATCTATCGTACCAAAAAAAATATATTTAAAATGTAGTTATAGAAAAGTAGAAAATTGTAGTGGAAAAATAAGCATATATACATCACTACACACTAATCAAATCTATCAACAACAACCTAAATGGCTACCAACAGGTACCTGAAAAGCAAAAATAGCAAAAACCATGAACATCTCCCAACAGTGATGACATACTCGTAAGGAAATGCCTGAGTCCTGCCGGAGGGTAGTTTCTGTCAGTTGTCTGACAGACTCTGTGCACTTTGGGGAGTTTTTGAAAAATTATGAACTTTGCATGGGAACCAGGTTTATTAGGAGAATAGAAGTAGAGTCTCAAGTAAATTATTAAAAAAAATTTTTTTTAAGTTTATTTTTGAGAGAGAGAGAGAGAGAGAGAGAGAGAGAGTGAGCGAGCACGCACCCAGGTGGGGGAAGGGCAGAGAGAGAGAGGGAGACACAGAATCTGAAGCAGGCTCCAGGCCCTGAGCTGTGTCAGCACAGAGCCCGATGCGGGGATCGAACCCATGAACCGGGAGATCATGGCCTGAGCTGAAGTTGGATGCTTAACCGAGCCACTCAGGTGCCCCAAGTAAATTATAATAACACCAGTTTATGATTGTTAATTCACAAATGAGTGAATACGAATTTTAGCAATCTTTAACTCAGTGGGTTACTAGTAAGTAATACTTTTGGTCTCCAAATTGAAATGAAAATTTATAGAAGTATGCATTGTTTACTAAGGGCAACTGAAGAAATGGCTTTCATTTTTGGATTAGCTTGTGACCAATCAGAAGGCAATGCATCAATAGCCTGTGTCCCCTAGCTGCGCTAGCTTCCCCCCTCAAGCCATATACACGGACACTTCCTGCCCACGTGTTTTATGTGCCATGCCTCACAGGTATTGTAAGAAGGCAGACGGGAAGAGACACAATTTTCTGATTGACACAGATTCTATCTCTGAATTCAGAGATTAAAAAAATGAGTGAATCATAAAATATTTACCTACCACTTTTATTTCTCAGGAGGTATCTGTTTCATATGCCAAAGCTTAAGTGCTTTTTTTCCACTTAAAGTCTTCTTTCACTTATCAGTGATTCCACCTAGATAATATCTGCAGTGTTGTTTTCAGCTTTGTGAGGGTTTTTTTTAGGGGGGGGGAGGGGCTTTGAAAGTATTTTTAATGTCTTTAAAAGTTACTTTAAATTCTAAAAAAAGTTAGTTTGCATAAAGTACTTATGGTTTTCTTAGTATTACATGTTGCTAATATGTGCAGATTATAGCCTCGCATGTTGACCACAACAGATTAATATCCACAAATAGCTTCCAAATATTTTTTTGCAATACAAGTTAATGTATAAAAAATATAATTTTTTCCACTGATTTGTGAACTATACTCGATTTGTTCTATAGAAGTATTCCTTCAAAGTAGCATGAAAACAGCAGCTCTATAAATCAAATTGTATGTTCCTATTCAGCAGTGGTTCTAGCAGGGGATTAGGAAGTTTCTCACATTACCCGGGATACTCTTTTAAAAAAAATACATCTCTCTGGTCAACCCCTTACCAGATGGTGAATATGATTTGAAGCAGAAGAGATGTATATCAAAAAAGGTCTCCCAGGAAATTCTCTTTCCGTTCCCACTACACACGCTAAGAACCTCTGACTTAATGACAGCTTCAATTAATTAAAAAGGGGCTCACAGAATTCCTAGTAAGCACGTCTGTCCCTCTTGTCAGTCCCTGCTTCACAAAACAAGTGGCCAGAGACTCGTCCCCCCTGGAGGCAAGGAGATTCTCCATCTCACATGAGGATTAACTCATCATGTTTACATTCCATTTGATGTCAGTCCCTACACATTCTAACGAACCTGGCTGTCTTCTGAGGGCACAACTTCCTTTGCAAACCTTTCAAGAGGTGTCTGTTTTTTATCTCAAACCCTAGGTAGGCACTCCTCAGCTCCTCATTGTGGACATCCAGATTATCCTTTCTCCTTGCCTCCCCCAGGTCCTCTGAGCTCATGCCATCACACCACAGCATATTCCCTGCTCCCTTTTTTACAGTCCCCATCTCTCTATGACTATTTCTTGTCATTTTCCTTGGAAATTTTAATAGTCGAATAAATGATCCATCTAAAAACCTTGGGTTCTAAGTTCTGACCTCTTCACCTCCTGTGATCTTTTCCACCACCCCAATCATCCGCTCCCACAGACAGACCCTAGATCTTGTCATCACCAAAATCTAAACTTCCCCAAATCTCAATTTCAAGCATTCCATATCCTATCACTTCCTATGTTTCCAGCTCATTCCATCTGGTGTCCATACTCTTTTTAAAAATTTTTAGATGTTTATTTATTTTTGAGAGAGACAGAGACGGAGCGAGAGCGGGGGAGGTGCAGAGAGGGAGACACAGAATCTGAAGCAGGCTCCAGGCTCCGAGCTGACAGCACACAACCTGATGAAGGGCTCGAATCCATGACCTGAGCTGAAGTCACTCAACCGAGTGAGCCACCCAGGTGCCTCATGTGCACCTTTCCTTTAAATGAATCTCTCCCTTGCATGCGTCCTCAATTCCCTTGCTCCTCTGTTCCTCCTCATACCAATCCTGCTTAAGTCCAACCCTCCACGAAGCAGCTGGATGTGGCCAGAGGCAAGAGGCACTGCTGAGCTCAATGGTTCCACTTTATGTTCAAGACTCACACCGCAAGGTCCTAAGTGCTGCTTGACAATCCTACTACGTGCCACTGGTCAATTTAACCTCTCACTCCCCTAAGCGACTATTTCTTGAAGCCTCTCCTACTTTCCCCGTTTCTCAGCTGGTAACTCTGCTGCTTATTTTACAGAGAAAACAAGTGCAATCCAAAGGTACTTTCCATATTCACTTACCGCTTGGTTGGCTCTTCCAGACACCTGTGTGGGTTTAGGTCTCTGCTCAGCTGTCATTTTCCAGAAGGGCCTTCCCTAGTTACTACCAAAAATAGCATTCTTGATTCCCTTATCCAGCTTTATTTTGTTTTGTAGCATTCATTACACCTGACATATAAATACATTGTCTTTTTCTCAGTCCTCCACACCATTACCCTAGCCTGTAAGCTCTTTGAAAGTGGGGATTTTGTTTGTTTTATGCCTGGAACAAAGTCTGACAAGTATTAAGTGCTTAAAATTACCTCCTGAATGAGTAACAAAATATCCAAATGATTTTTTCTTTCTCAAAGTAGAAACAAGATAGTTTTTGTTATAAAATTACAATATTTAGTTGCCCTTAGAATACTGTAGTTTTTCCCAAAGTTCAGTAAGATTCACCCTTGCTGGAGGCATCATGGTACAGAGACAAGTACAGTCTTGGGGGTGAGGTTGGGATGGGAGTAGGTGGTGGGAGGGGAGAACATTTGGTTTTTACTATTAGCTCTGTCATTAATTAGTGAAGTCATTTAGAGTGAGTCATTTAACTTCTCATTTGCATCAAGGAATGTGAGAAGAATACGTTTATTTTTATCTAAAGAAAATAGAGCCACCAAATACATAACCAGTAAAAATCACCCACTAAACACACCAAGTTCCTTCTTCCTTCTGAAGTTAATTGATGGGACTTTTATAGTTATAAAATTCCATTCAATGATCTAATAGATCATTAATAGTTTTTATAGTAAATAACCTGTTAGTAAATGAGAGATTTTTTTCATTAGAATAAAATGACTCTCAAAATTCAAGATGGGTAATCTTAACAAATAGGATAGTCACTATGTCATGAAAATTTTCTTGCTATGAATGTATAGGAAAAAAATGCCTAATTTAACTGAGAAAGACAAATTAAGTTATTCCTAGTCAATACTTGTATGTATTTTGAAAGTAACATTAGCTTTTAGAATACAAACAGAATAAGTACTTGGTAATGTCCACAAAGTAATAAAAACGTATTGATTCACAGATATTACTAAATTCAAGTAGTAAATTCAACATATCCTATATGTAAAAGTAACACCAACAACCCTCCCCACACACAAAAAGACACCAAATATTGTCAAGCAAAATATTTTTAATTAGTAGGCTGATCATAAATAAATCCACATAAAAGATTTAACAGAATTACAAAGAGTTTTGTATTTCTTTTGTGGACTCAATTCATCATATGCATTAGTCAACCTCATTCTCTAACTGTGACAAAAGAGTTGTCATCCAACGATGCAGCACAGTTTAAGCAATTCATATTTTGTAGTTACATTTTTACATTTTCTTTACAAATGTAACATTTATGTACATTATATATATTTTTCTATAGTTCATGTACTGAAATGCTATTGTTTTTACAGGGAAAATATTGAATTCATTTAATGAATACAAATCATTCCTTGTTAAAAAGTAATTCATATAAACAAGTAACACGGTACCACTGCCTTTTGGCATCTCTTGTCAGAGTTTCAAGTCCAGAAATGTTATATTAAGTATAGGAAAAAGGGATTTACCTAACTTGACATTAGGACATACCATTCCACATAGCTACATAAATTTGCCAGCTTGCAATGAACAGGGCACTGTACTGCTGCACTACTGAAAATGTGTAGAAACCAACTCAAAATATACTTGGTGAAACAGCATCGTCATGACCACTAATTCAGGCTGAAGAAAATCTGTCAAGTTCTTTCTTCCCCTTTACCTTCTGCCAAAGCCTCGGGGTGCTATGCTACGCACTGTGTCTTGTGACAACAAATGCCTTCATTTCAAACAGCCTGTGTGCTTCTCTGACAGAGTACGCTTTACTCAGGCTACGGATCTTTTGCTTCTTACTCAATTTTATTTCACTTCACTTACAAATCTGCTGCTGAATGTGAAGCAAAAATTCATAGTAAGAGAATGCAGCTTCTGTTCGGTCTTCAATCAAATGTTGAAAAAATTCTGTTTTGGCAGGACTCTCATCTCTGAAAAAGAAAAAAGGGTATTTATCTAGAGATGCACATTATTAAAAAGAATAATTATACATTAAAAAAAATTAATACATGGGGACTTTAGGAAAATGGAACGTAAGGGATATTTATCAATTAACAGCATTCTTCTACTAGAATACATTTTCATAATATTATTTAAAGTCTGCTTTGCAGACAAGCAATTTCACACAGATTGCACAGGATATGGCAATTTCATAATTGAGTTACAGAAGTACTTACTTTACCACATGAAGAATTGGGCTTAATGGTCTGTTGTCTCTAAGCCAAGTGATAAAGGATCTCGCTCTTTCTGATGAAAGTGTATCTAGCTCTGGAAGATGTGTCTGGTAAAAGCAACATAGTTAGGAAATTATTTCCCTTTCTCACACACTTCAGCAATATTAGAGCTAAATCATGATTCGTTCCCCCTACCACCAACCACCAGTACTCTATCCTCAGCCATAAAGCAGCAACCAAATGAGTGAAATTGAAATTATTCACAAACCTGTTTATATTCTTTTGGATAAGATAATAACACATGTTTGATGATAAGTATATGTCACTGGTATTTTACCTGCATATTATATTTTTTCTAAGTCGATAAAACATAAACCATGATTAATATGCCACTGGTATTGTGTTGCACTTTTATGTTTCATCTAAAGGAAACATGCATTTGAAGGGGGCTATTGCTGATTTCCAAATTTGCTCAACAGTTGTATGTTACATCCTCCTTTTTTTTTTTTTTTTTAAATGTTTTTATTTATTTTTGAGACAGAGAGAGACAGAGCATGAGCAGGGTAGGGGCAGAGAGAGAGGGAGACACAGAATCCGAAGCAGGCTCCAGGCTCTGAGCTGTCAGCACAGGGCCTGACGCGGGGCTCAAACTCACAGACTGTGAGATCGTGACCTGAGCTGAAGTCAGACACTCAATCGACTGAGGCACCCAGGTGCCCCTGTTACATCCTCTTCTAATAACAGTCATCCTCAGAGAACTGTATGTTTCCTTTAGTCCTTAAAATTTAAGGGCAAGGGGACATCCAGATGGCCAACAAGACACACGAAAAGAGTTCATCATCACCATCAGGGAAATGCAAATTAAAACTACAATGAGAACACCTGTCAGAATGGCTAAAATAAACAACACAAGAAACAACAGGTGTTGGCAAGGATGCCAACCCTCCTGTACTGTTGGTGGGAATGCAAACTGGTGCACTCTCTATGGAGAACAGTGTGGTGGTTCCTCATAGAGTTAAAAATAGAACTACCCTATGGTCTAGTAGTGACACTACCCATTTACTCAAAGAGTACAAAAACACTAATTTAAAGGGATACAAGCATTCCTATGTTTATAACAGCATTATTCACAATAGCCAAGATATTGAAGCAGCCCAAGTATTCATTGACTGAATGGATAAAGTGGTGTTTACATATATATATATATAATTCAGCCATAAAAAAGAATGAAATCTCACCATCTGCAACAACATGGATGGAGCTAGAGTATAAACTAAGTGAAATAAGCCAGTCAGAAAAAGACAAATACTGTTAAGACTTCACTCATATGTGGAATTTAAGAAACAAAATAAACAATGTAAGGGAAAAAAAAAAGAGAGAGAGACCAACCAAGAAACAGACTCTTAACTCTAGAGAACTGATGATTACCAGAAGGGAGGTGGGGTTGGGTTAAATAGGTGATGGGGATTAGGGAGGGCACTTGTCATGATGACACCGAGTGATGTGTGGAAGTGTTAAATCACTAATGCTGTACACTTGAAACTAATATAACACACTGTATGTTAACTAACAGGAATTAAAACTTAAAAGAAAATTTAAGGACAAGGGATTCTAAAGAACAGTGTATGCATATTTAAAACTATGTGCGAGATTATTTTTAAAAGACCTAAAAAGTCTATTCTTATATGTTTTCATAAGTATATTTTATAAATTTAATAAATATATTTATATATGTAAGTTATATATATGTTATATGATGAAGTTTTTTCCAAAGCCAAATTAATAGTAAACTAAATAACTCAAAGTATAGACTAAAAATTTAAATAGAAAATATTTAAATAGAAAACTTTATTTACTGTTATTGTTTTTAACTATGATTGAAGCTGAACATTGTTTCACATGGCTACTACTAGATTTTCCCTCCTATAAATTGCCTATTCAAATCTTTTGCCCATTTTTCCTTTCCTTTTTTTCTGAGGGGACTGGGGTGTCTTTTTCTTAAAGATTTGTAAGAAAACTTTTAATACTGGAGAAATTAGCCCTTTTTCTGTCCTGAGTTAGAGATAACCTTCTGATTTTATTGTTTGTCTTTATTTATTTTACCACATGGAAATGTTTTTTTTAATGCTCTCAGATTTATTAATCTTTTCCATCACGGACTTACAAAGGCCCTACCCATTTTAATACAATAAAGATTATTTTTCTAGTATTTTTTTCTTTAAATGCAATCTTTACCACCTTCTATTTGTCATGAATTACATCCATTTCTATTTTGTCCCCCTGATATATTTATTGTGCCACTATCACAGTGCTTAAATAACTACAGCTTTGGAAGAAAGTTTACTATTTTATTTAGAACTTATTTTCTAGGAGTGCCTGAGTGGCTCAGTAGGTTAAGTGTCCGACTCTTGATTTCGGCTCAGGTCATGACCTTGTGGTTTGTGAGTTTGAGCCCCACGTCAGGCTCAGAGCGGACAGTGCAGAGCCTGCTTGGGGTTCTCTCTCTCCTCTGCTCCTCCCCTGCCTGTTCTGTCTCTCAAAATGAATAAACAAACAACAACAACAACAACAACAACAACTTATTCTTCATATGCTTTTCCCTCTGCTGACATTATTCCCTCTTCTTAAACTTTTCCTTATTACCTTCATTTGTTGAGTTTTAGAAACGAACTCTGGAATTAATGTGTCAAAATAAAATCAGTCAATCAATCAAACAATACCAGAATGTGATAAAATTACGTTGACTTTAAAGTAAGCCTTTTCATTAATAAAATAGAGAACTATTTTCAGAATCATATTTCTTTGGTATGGGTTAATATACATCCAGAAAAGGCCCACTGAAAAAAATTATGTTTATTATCAGCAAAAAAAACTTAGAAGTTAAAGTTGTTGGAAAACAATTTGGCAGTTCCTCAAAAAATCAGACATAGGGTTTATCATATGACCCAGCAATTTTATTCCTAGGTATGCACAAGAGAACTGAAAACATATGTTTACACACACACTTGTACATAAATTGTTCACAGTAGCACTATTCACAGTAACTCCAAAAGGAAAACAACCCTAATGTCCATGAATGAATGACTGGATTTAAAAATGTAGCATAACTACACAATTATTATTTAGTCATAAAAAAAGAATGAAGTACTTGTGCTTCCTTCCGCAGCACATAAACTAAAAAAAAGAATGAAGTAGTACTCATATGTGCTACAATGGGGATGAACTTTGAAAATACTATGAGAAATGAAAAGAGATGAAACACAGAAGGCCACATCTTATGTGATTCCATTTAAATGTAATGTCCAGAACAGGCAAATCTGCAGAGACAGAATGTAGATTGGGGTTGCTAGGGCAAAGCAGGAGGGGAGAATTTGGAATATAGGTTTCCTTTTGGGGTGATGGGAATGCTCTGAAATTAAGGTGCTGGTGACTGTTGTACAACACTGTAAATATACTAAAAGCTAATGAGTTGACTTTATGATAATTAAAATGGTGAATTGTATGTGAATTTGATCTCACTGAACATTTTAAATAAACAAGCAGGGGCGCCTGGGTGGCGCAGTCGGTTAAGCGTCCGACTTCAGCCAGGTCACGATCTCGCGGTCCGTGAGTTCGAGCCCCGCGTCAGGCTCTGGGCTGATGGCTCAGATCCTGGAGCCTGTTTCCGATTCTGTGTCTCCCTCTCTCTCTGCCCCTCCCCCGTTCATGCTCTGTCTCTCTCTGTCCCAAAAATAAATAAACGTTGAAAAAAAAAAATTAAAAAAAAAAAAAAATAAACAAACAAGCATACAAAAAGTTAAAAGTGTAGAGCCCACTGACCATTTTCTGTGGTATTGATGCAAAATTAGGATACCCAAGCACATCCTCTATGAAATTATTGTCACAGCTTTTTCCAATCCAAATGTAAAAAACCTAAAACAAAAAAACCCAACAACATATTAAAGCTCCGTACTCAGAAACCTATTATAACTAATTTTCTCAAAATTGTGAAGCATAAAAGAGGTAAAGTATACCATCTTAAATTAGGAACAAACATAAAAGTAAAAGGAAACTCATAATTGGTACATTTGGAATCCATATTCAAGAATCTAGAGTGGTTCATGTCTTCTTTGCTTAAATTTCAAGACTTCCCATAAAATATTATTTTATTTTACCATCTTCCTTACTTTTTTCCCCCAATAGGGAGGTAGTGCTTTAGCCAGGATAACTGACTCACTGTATTTCCTATCCACTATTTCAATTACTATCTGTGTATTTTAACTAAGGGCTCTCCCTCACCCCTCCTTTCCTGCTCATAAGGTATCGTTTTGAAGCTATCTTGATCATTCTGACACCCTTCACCACCATCTGGCCCAGTGACTTCTCCTGAACTCCTAATCACTAATGGCTTAGACAATGGGGAGAAGTTGAAACTGCTTAAGACTCTTGAGGTCCCTTTGAATTTAATGATTCTAGATGCTAGACAGAATTTATCTTTTTACTTCTCTTTATCAAGTATACATAACCCATGACAATAAATAATGCATAATAATAAAATGATATCTGACTAGAAAAGTCTAAAATACCTGGCTCGTGCCAGGTACCAATTTATTGCTTCTCAGTTCCTAATCCCACCTTTCACTGCCTGACCTATGATAACAGAGCTGGCCTCTGTAAGTGTTTCTGCTTTTGCCAGCCAGAACAGTGTTAAACATCATCAGTAGAGGGTGCTTACAGAGCCACAGTCCATAAGGAAAGCACCTTCTCTTGTCAGTTTTTCTGCAGACAATTTTTGAAGAGGTGGTTGAGGTACGACCCTGTCATTAACATGTATCGCACCCTGAAAAAAAAAAAAAAAAAAGAGATGAAACGTGAAGGAACTTATATAACTATCATCACAGTCTGGAACTTATGTAAAGGCTACTACCAGCGTTTTATGAAATACTAAAAAATGACACTTGAGAATTTTCTAAGTTGCAAAAAAATTATTGATAATGCATTACCACCCTGGCTATAGAATCAAGACACTCAGATATATTCAAATTACAAAAATAAAAAACATGAATACGTAAAATGATCTGTCCATTTCCTTCCCTTCTGGGATCTGGACACATTAAAAGTATGACTATTAAATCTGCTGCAAAGCAAGCTACTTTTTTACATTTTTCTAGTAACAAAATAAAGAAGATTCCAACGAGTAGAGTGTTAACACAAGAAAGACACTATAAATTTGCATATTAAAAATAACTATTGGATACCAGATTTGGTTTATAATATAATCAAAATTGCACTTGTATCAGGGGGAACCACACCTCAACATAATAAAAGCTATATATGAAAACCCCAAGCTAACATCATACTTAATGGTGAAAAACTGAAAGCTCTTTCCACCCCCTAAGATCAGGAACAAGACAAGGATGTCCACTCTCAGCACTTTCATCAACACAGTATTGGAAGATCCAGCCACAGCAATCAGATGACAACGAAAATGAAAGGCATCCAAATTGGTAAGGAAGAAGTCAAACTTTCATTATGCAGATGACATGTTGCAATATACAGAAAACCCTAAAGAATCCACCAAAAAACTACTAGAAATGATAAATGAATTCAGAAAGGTCACAGGACACAAAATCAATATACAGAAATCCACTGCATTTCTATATACTAATAATGAAGTAGCAAAAAGAGAAATTAAGAAAACAATCCCATTTACAATTGTACCCAAAATAATAAAATACCTAGGAACAAACTTAACCAAGGAGGTGAAAGACTTGTACTCGGAAAACAATAAAACACTGATGAAAGAAATTGAAGATGACACAAACAAATGGAAAGATATTCCATGCTCATGGATTTAGAAAACAAGTATTGTTAAAATGTCCATACCACCCAAAGCAATCTACAGATTTAATGCAATCCCTATCAAAATAGCAACAGTATTTTTCACAGAACTAAAACAAACAATCTTAAAATGCATATAGAACCACAAAAGACCCTGAATAGCCAAAGCAATCTTGAAAAAAAAGAACAAAACTGGAGATATCACAATCCCAGATTTCAAGTTATACTATAAAACTATAGTAATCAAAACAGTATGGCACTGGCACAAAAACAGACACATAGATCAATGGAACGGAATAGAGAGCCTAGAAATAAACTCGTGATTATTTGGTCAATTAACCTTTGACAAAGGAGACAAGAATATGCAAGGGGAAAAAGACAGTCTCTTTAACAAATGGTGTTGAGAAAACTAGACAGCTACATGCAAAAGAATGAAACAGGACCACTGTCTTACACCATACACAAAAATAAACTCGGATTAAAGACCTAAATCTGAGATCTGAAATCGTAAAAATCTTAGAAGAGGGCATGTCAGACAGCAATTTCTCAGACATCAGCCACAGCAACATTTTTTCAGATAGGTTTCCTAAGGCAAAGGAAATGAAAGCAAAAATAAACTGTTGGGACCATGTCAAAATAAAAAGCTTCTGCACAGCAAAGGAAACAATCAACAAAACAAAAGACAACCTATTGAATGGGAGAAGATATTTACAAATGACATATCCAATAAGGAGTTAGATCTAAAATACACAAAAAACTTAAAGAACAAAAACCCAAATAATCCAATTAAAAAATGGGCAAGACATGAAAAGACATTTCACCAAAGACACCCAATATGGCCAACAGACACATGAAAAGATGTTCAACATCACTCACCATCAGGGAAATGCAAATCGAAACCACAATGAAATATCACCTCACACATGTCAGATGACCAAAATCAACAACTCAAGAAATAACAAGTGTTGGCGAGGATGTGGAGAAAAAGGAACCCCCATACACTATTGGTGGGAATGCAAACTGGTACAGCCATTGTGGAAAACAGTATGGAGGTTCCTCAAAAAGGTAAAAATAGAATTACCATATAATCCAGTAATTCCACTACTGGGTATTTCCCCAAAGAATACAAAAGCACTAATTCAAAAGGATACAAGCATCTCTATGTTTATAGCAGTGTTATTTAAAATAGCCAAAGTATGGAAGCAACCCAAGTATCCATCAACAGATGGATAGATAAAGAAGTGGTATATATAAATAATGGAATATTAGTCATAAAAAAGAATGATATCTTATCAGTTGCAATAACATGGGTGGATCTAGATGGTATGCTAAATGAAATAAGTCAGTCAGAGAAAGACAAATACCCCATGATTTCACTCATGTGTGGAATTTAAGAAAACATGAAGAAAAAAAGGAACAAACAAAAAATAGACTATTAACTATGGAGAACAAACTGGTGGTTACCAGAGGGAAGGTGGGGGGAGATGCAGGAAACAGGTGAAGGAGATTAAGAGTACATTTATCATGATGAGCACTGAGAAATGTACAGAATTGTTGATCCACTATATTGTACACCTGAACGTTATATATAACATTATACTATACATTAATTATACTGGAATTAAAAACAAAAACAAAAATTGCATTCTGATCACATCAGGAACAGTCAGTATCTACCAAATACAAATGGAAATGTCCACTCTACAATTTACTTTGTAATAAATATAACCAAACCCATAAGCTGAATTACTTCCCGTTATTTTTGAAAACTCCATAACCATAGACAGTATCTAATAGTCCTACTGTTCAACCAACTCTACAGCTAGTGTCGTGATTTACTATATTATATAGGGAAAGAGCAGATGTAAAAAATTGTTAGCACCTTACATTAGCAGCCTAGCTGTAGAATCAAGACGCTCAAATATATTTTAAAAATCCTACCTCATCTGTCAATCTGTCTATCCTGTATAAGTTGGGATGAATCATTTTCATTAGATGAACAAGTGGCTGACACTTTATCTGACACATGGCATATACACGATCATCCAGGCGTGTGCTTGTACCAGTTCTAAATGCTTTCTACGAGGAAAAAAAATACATATTTTCAAATAAAACAAATATAGACAAACATTAAAACAAGTATACATACCATCACAGTCATGGAAAAAGCATGGCTTCAAAACAGACCTGGATTAAATTCTCAGCTCTGACACTGAACAGGTAGATAGGTGAGCAAGTTATTAGCTTCTCAAAGCTATACTATTATCATAAGAAAAACAAAAAAATGCTTACCTCTCTAGGGTGTGATAAGGATTAAATAAGATGATGCATATATAACAGTTATTATAGTGCTTGAGACTTGGAAAGATGTTCGATGGACAGTAAATCCTTTCCTTAGAGTCTTGTTCCAGAAGCACATACATACTAAGAGTGTGCTATAAAAGCATACCATTCTTTAAGTTGCTCCCACATATTATTTTTTTTAATGTTTATTTATTTTTGAGAGAGAGAGAGACACCAAGAGCGAGAATGAACCAGGGAAAGGCGGAAAGGCAGAGAGAGAGGGAGATACAGAATCCGAAGTAGGCTCCAGGATCCGAGCTGTCAGCACAGAGCCTGATGCGGGGCTTGAACTCCCGAACTGCGAGATCATGACCTGAGCCAAAGTTGGACGCTTAACCAACTGAGCCACCCAGGTGCCCCTTGTTGCTTCCACATATTAAAGAGAGCATATGGTTTCAAACATCCTGTTTTTATATACTTTCATTTTCCACTGATCTTCTGTTTTTCAAAAATTTTCCAGTGCTAAGCTGCAAAACTGTCTAGTTAAATATGAAAAACCCCAGAAAACCTGATTTCATTTCTTCATCTTTATGAAATGTAACAGTGTAGACAGAGAGCTACCTGTTTAAGAAGGGCCAAAACATAGAGAGGAAACAGCTTGAGGGAGCTGGGTGCTATCAGGGCAGAGTGCTGTAAATTTGAGACCGTTGAGCCGTATGCAGATAAGGAATCCACGACAGCATTCACTAAGGCATCTCTTGCATCTGATAGGCTTGAGGAGATGGATCGATCAACAGCTATAAAGCAATCAAAATGAAAATGTATTTCACCATTAGATTCCAATGAATGCTACAAGAGATAAAATTTACATGCATTTCTTAAGAAAGCAACAAACACTGTTTTCAGGATAGAAAAATACATTTCACCTGCCCCTTCATTTTGCAAGTGTCTACTCATGACACATTTTTTGTGAGGTAAATGTGAACAATTCTGTCAATCAGAACAAATCTAGATTGTTTTGGACCTTTTGGTTTTAGTCTCTATACATCTAAAAATGCTTAACTTCTATTGATATTAGGGAATGTGTACCATCCATTTACATCTGAGCAAGAAAGCTCTAGGGATGTTTTCATTTCTCCAGTAGAAGCCACATGTATAAAGTATCTTTTTTTTTTTTTTTTTTTTTTTTTGCATAAACAGTGCTGGGTTCTGCTGAGTCATACCTTGTGATCCTCTAAAATTTTCTTTATTAAAGCATTTCCAGGTCAACAAAAAAAGAGGGCAACTGAACATAGCTTCTCATGCAGACACTGAAGAGCCAGGTATCAGTGTGAAAGTTATTTTCTTCCAAGCACATATTTTATTAAACTAGAGATAGCCTATAGGTATGCCCAAGTATTAAAAATAAAAATTATATTGAATAAAAAAAATTATATTGAAAAACAATCAGTTATAACATACTGAATTTGAAATACAGATAAAATAATAAAATATTGGGATACTTTAGTATATCGTATTATAATTTTTCCCAAAATGGATAATAATGACTACTTTTCTCTAGGACTACATGAAAAATAAGATTCATTTCATGTCAAAAAGGAAAATTCATTAAAAACAACACTCCCAGTGTTATATTAATTCCCCAAAAGACTTTTTTTTTTTTAACTTACATATAATAATATTTATTCTTTTGGGTATAATTCTATGGTGATTATATGTCAAACGCACAGCTATGTAATCAATATCACAATCAAAATACACCGCAGTTCCATTACCCCAAAAATATCCAGTGGTGCTGGCCCCTTGTAGTAAAATCTTCCCACTATCCTTAACCCTGATAATCACTGATCTGTTTTTCACCCCTGGAATTTTCCCTTTTCCAGAATGTCATATGAGTATGTCTACAGCTGTCTCCTTTTGAAGCTAGCTCCCTTCCATTTAGCATGATGCCTCTGAGAGACATCCATGTCTATTCACATATCAACAATTCATTTCTTTTTATCACTGAGTTACAGTTAATGGTATGGATATACCATAGTTTGTTCAAACATTCATCAACTGAAGGACATTTGGGTTGTTACCAGTTTTTAGTGATTATGAATCCCCCAGAAGGTTTTAAACTGAAGAGTTAATAAGAAATATAAGAACAGTCCAATTCACACTTCTGTAAGTGAAGATGTAAAACACATACACTTTCTAAGTAAGTAATTTCTAGGGTAAAAAACGTCCAGGTTTCAGCTTTTAGGACAGAAGAATCCAAGTCGTCCACGTTCTTACTCACCCATGTTTGCCAAAAGGCAGATGGCAGCCTGTACGTCCACTCCTGCATACACATCTGCTAGTGAACTCACCACTGGCAAACAGAGCGTGTGCACTCTAATTCTCCGTTCGCCTATAGGAAATGATGAAATAATGTCAAAACACACTAGGCCAAAACAGAATTAAAGCAGACAGGTCAAAACAGTATTCAGCTTACTATTTGACTGAATTAAACCAATAGGATTCTGAAATGTAAAAACAAAGTTTTACACGTAATGGGTTTTAAAGAAAATCAAACACTCTCCATATTTATAGATTGTGATATATATTTTGTATACAGTTGAACATTAAGTTCTGGCTTTTATTTATTTTTTTAAAAAAAAAATTTTTTTTTTCAACGTTTATTTATTTTTGGGACAGAGAGAGACAGAGCATGAACGGGGGAGGGGCAGAGAGAGAGGGAGACACAGAATCGGAAACAGGCTCCAGGCTCTGAGCCATCAGCCCAGAGCCCAACGCGGGGCTCGAACTCACGGACCGCGAGATCGTGACCTGGCTGAAGTCGGACGCTTAACCGACTGCGCCACCCAGGCGCCCCTGGCTTTTATTTTTAAATTTTTTATTATTTTTAATTTTTTGAGAGAGAGAGAGAGAGAGAGTGTGCGCACAAGCTGTGGAGGGGGACAGAGGTAGAGATACAGAGAATTTTAGGCAGGCTCCACACTCAGTGCAGAGCCTGACACGGGGCTTGATCCCACGACCCTGGGATCATGACCTGAGTGGAAATCAAGAGTTGGACATTCAACCAACTAAGCCACCCAGGTGCCTCCTGGTTTTCAGTTTAATATCAATCATTGTAAATTATATACAGCATAGTAAAATGTCGGAAAACCTGACTGTCAAGTAACTAACATGGGTCTTACATGATATACAGATTTATTTATTTTATGGGGCAAAAAATAATGCTAAGGATGACATAGCTGGATTTAGCATGAGTTTACCAGACACATACGATACTGAGAATCCATGACTTCCACGAGTCAAAAATATTAAATATTAGATATTAAAAGGGCACCTGGGTGGCTCAGTTGGTTGAGTTTCTGACTCTTGATTTAGGCTCAGGTCATGATCCCAGGGTTGTGGGATTAAGCCCTGCATCGGGCTCTGTACTGAGCATGGAGCCTGCTTGGGATTTTCTCCCCTGCTTGTGTGCTCGCTCTCTCCCTTAATAAAACAAAACAAAACAAAAACAACAACAACAACAACAACAACAAAATGATATTAAAGATTCAAAATGAGTTAAAAAAAAAAAAACGAACATATATTTGATTAACTAATGCAGATTACATTTATCTCCCACTGTACATTCATTCTTTCTCCCCATTTCCACCAGCATGTAAAAGGAGGGGGAAATTACGGCTGATTATATTTCATATCTATTAACATTACCTTTGCTTGATGTATATAATAAAGCTGTCTGAAAGCACACTAAGGAAGTATCTGTCAAATTTTCTTCGATTGACAGCTGTACTGCAAATCCAGCATCAGGATTGATGTTGGCAAGGGATAACAAATCAGTGGAACGGACAAAGAAGTTTCCATGAAAAGTGTGCATTGAAAGACCTAGGGAAGAGAAAACTTGTTATAAAAGATAAAGCGACAGAAGTATCTTTACCTCAGGCTAAAGCTACTTTTTAAAGTAAAAACTGTCTCTGATTTTGAATTTTTTTTTTTTAGTAGCCTCCATGCTGGAGGCATGGAGCCCAATGCGGGGCTTGAACTCAAGACTCCGAGATCAAGAGTCAAATGCTTAACTGACTGAGCCATTCAGGTGCCCCTGTGATTCTAAATCAAAAGGGTTAGGATTAGGGTGTTAGTAGAGGTTCTAAAATACCAATTCAAAACTAACAAACAATGCACGAAACAGTATACATTTAACTTGTATTGATAACTAATCTTATATTTTCTCATACATGATTTGAAGTCAGACAAAGATCTAATATACAAAATGAAACTAATGACAGTTACTATATAACTCATTTAAGAATTAAAATTGGGGGGGGGAGGGCGCCCAGGTGGCTCAGTCTGTTTAGGGTCTGACTTTCGCTCAGATCACGATCTCACAGTCTGTGGGTTGGAGCCCCGCGTTGGGCTCTGTGCTGACAGCTCAGAGCCTGGAGCCTTCTTTGGATTCTGTGTCTCCCTCTTTCACTGCCCCTCCCCGGCTTATGCTCTGTCTCTCTCTCTTTCAAAAATAAACATTAGGGGCGCCTGGGTGGCGCAGTCGGTTAAGCGTCCGACTTCAGCCAGGTCACAATCTCGCGGTCCGTGAGTTCGAGCCCCGCGTCGGGCTCTGGGCTGATGGCTCAGAGCCTGGAGCCTGTTTCCGATTCTGTGTCTCCCTCTCTCTCTCTCTCTGCCCCTCCCCCGTTCATGCTCTGTCTCTCTCTGTCCCAAAAATAAATAAACGTTGAAAAAAAAAAAAAAAAAAAAAAAAAAAAACAAAAATAAACATTAAAAAAAATTTTTTTTAAGTAAAATTAGGGATGAGAATCCCTCCAGCAAACATTCACATAAAACTGAGGCAATGCAAACTGAAGACTAACTGAACGATTATGAAGGCAAAGATCATTCATCAAACAATTTTCACTTATGATCTTCCCTACTCCTCTAATTCTCCTTCTAAAATCACCTCCAGTATGGCTTTTTCTTAGGTTCTTCCTAATAAAGCAAACATTACTTTTTCTCATTTATTCAAATTACTTAAGAAATTAGGCAATGATTATTCAACAACTATATACATTTAAAACAGCTTAGAGCTGACTGGTTCAAGCAGGGAGTCCTGAATGATGAAGAATCATTATAGGTAGTCAAAGTAATTTTGACAAAAGTATATAACATAAAGCATGATTTTTGTAATTTCATACCTTTAGTACACCTTATTCTCATAACAGCTTCAAACCCAATTTTTCTTGTGAGATACCGTTTCAGGTCTTTCTGTAACTTTTCTGCTTGTGAAGGGTTGTGAGTATAGTGGAAAGATGGATAATAATAGATGCACCCTGCAGAATACTTGGACATGCAAGCTTTAGAGAGAAATATAAAAAATATTAGCTACAGAAACAATGATATCCTATAATAATATCCAGGAATATCTTACTTGCCCAACAACAGTACAGATTTTTATATCATGAAAAAAATCTAAGTCTTAAGGAAGAAGCCTAAGCTGTCAAAGTAAGAAAATACAAATCTGCGAAAACACAAATATTTGTAAAATATCTGGATAGGGTTTCTTGTTGAGCAGAATGGCAAAGGAATTAGATTTTAAAAACAAATAGTAATAGCATTTTAGATTTGTATAGTGCTGTACAGTTACTGGTAATTTTCATAGGTATCATCTATCTAATTCACATGCTTTTTATCCCCAAATATTGAGAACCCTTACTAAAGAGTTTAGATTTGACTATATGCTAAAAATGTTTACGTAAACAGATGAACATGGAATCTCCTTACCTAGAGAAGCAAGATCAGAATACTGTGAACTTAAGAGGAACAGATCCACTGCAGTCTGCTGCCCTGAGCAATCTAAAGCCAGTTTCTTATAAAAATCCGTTGCAGGGCCAAGATGCTGTACAACCTAAGTCAACAGGCCATAAAGAAAGAGCTGGAAGCCTTGCGCTATGCACACATTTCTACATCTCTCTTACAGTAATGAAGATGATACTTCGTCCTCCTATCAAACCAAGTAAGTTTTTGAAACATCTAGGTAGTTGGCGTAGATCCTACAAGACTAATTGTTAACATTTATAAAGCACTAATAAAGGACTTTTGGAGAGGTTTTAAGTAAATTGAAGTTACCTACATTTTACAGGTGAGGAAACTGAGGCAAAAAATGATTAAGTAACAACCAATTACGTGTTTACTGAGTGGCGGACGCTGGAATATAAAACTGAGAAGTCTGGCTCTGGCTCAGAGTGAGTGCTGTTAACCATTACTGTGTACTGTTACATGACAATGTGACGGAATCAAAGACTGATGAAGGTTTTTCCTATTGGCATGAGGACACTTGAGCTGAGAAGGTGGCACTGGTGAAGAGTTAAAAATGCAAGAGTCAGACTCCAATTCTTAACTCCTATGCTACACTGCATAATAAAATATTTCAATCCTCTTAATTATAATGTATGATTACTGTATTAGAGTTTACTCAGATATGAAGAAATATGTATATCAGAACAGGTATTTAAGCTTCTGAGTCCCAGGAAATAAAGAGTATTTCCAAAAGTTAAAGGAGATAAATAAAACAAAACTGCATTAGAGACTTCAGTAACACATAACACCTTCCTCTGTTCAAAACCCCTCAGTATTCTATGATGGATTGCAATGGATCAGTGAACTGAATGCTAGCTGTACTTGATGAGTTTAAAAAATACATTTGCCCTAATTTATTTTAAAATTAGATTTTTTTCTGAAAAACAACTTAAAAAATGCAGTTTCTGGGATGTCTGGGGGGCTCAGTTGGTTAAGTGCCCAACTCTTGATCTCAGAATTGTGAATTCAAAACTTGCTTTGGTCTCCACATTGGGCATGAAGCCTACTTAAAACAAAAACAAAAAACCTTCCTAATAATACAGTTTCTATAATAAGTAAAATATGGCACTATTTTTCTCTAGCAAATTGATGAAGAATAAAAAAACAGTAAAAATAATGGCTAGAAGATTTGAGAGTCCTTAAGGATGCAGTTGATTAAAAAAAAAAAAAAAAAAAGAAAGAAAGAAAGAAAGAAAGAAAGAAAAAAAAGAAAAACCCTAAGCAAGTAAAACACTTTAATAACTTAAGTTTGACCCAATAATTTCGCTTCTAGGAATGTTTCCTAAGGAAAGACTAAATATGTGGCTAAATGTTTATGGCATTACTAAAACTGTTTAGTTCAGACTCACAATTAGTTGTAACAGTATTCCCTTGAGGTCACATAAAACTTATACACAGCACAAAAATGATTATTCTAGCTCATTTATTATTTGAAACAAGGGATTAAAATATTCTGACCAACTCTTCATGTAAAACCCAAGTAATATTCAGTCTCATAGTTTTTGTTTTTTGTTTTTCCTTAATAGAGAAAATATGGAGACAACTGTTCAGTAGCTAGGAGGCAACTAATTAAATCGAGTACTTTCATATTTACTAAAAGATATTCTTTATTTTTGAAAGTTTATTTATGTTTTTTAGTAATCTTTATCTTCAAAGTGGGGCTTGAACTCACGACCCTGAGATCAAGAGTTGCATGTTCTTCTGACTGAACCAGCCAGGTGCCTCTAAAAAATATTTTTTAAAGATAATTTTCAGGGGCACCTGGGTGGCTCAGTTGTAAGCTTCTGACTTCAGCTCAGGTCATTATCTCAAGGTTCGTGAGTTTGAGCCCCGTATTGGGCTCTGTGCTGACAGCTCAGAGTCTGGAGCCTGCTTTGGATTCTGTGTCCCCCTCTCTTTCTGCACCACTCCTGCTTGTGCTCGCTCGCTCTCTCTCTCTCTCTCTCTCTCTCTCTCAAAAATAAATAACATTAAAAAAAAGTTAAGACAATTTTCGGGACCTCAGAAAATGCTCACAATGTACTACTCTTCAATGAAAAAAAGTCAGTTAAAACATATACTATATACGTATGATGCCTGATTATGCATATTTGTATGTGTTTATATAAACATTATTATCTTTTTTTTTTTTTTTTTTTAAAGATTTTAAGTAATCTCTACACCCAACATGGGACTCAAACTCAAGACCCCAAGATCAGGAGTTACATGTTCTTCAACCAAGCCAGTGAGGCACCCCTAAATGCTATTATCTTGATAGTAAAGATTATTGATGGTTTATTCTTGTTATACAACGGTTTGTATTATCTTTATAATTAAAATGTTTATGGGGGCGCCTGGGTGGCTCAGTCGGTTAAGTGTCCGACTTCAGCCTAGGTCATGATCTTGCCGTTCCCGAGTTCGAGCCCCGTGTCGGGCTCTGTGCTGATAGCTCAGAGCCTGGAGCCTGTTTCAGATTCTGTGTCTCCCTCTCTCTCTCTCTGCCCCTTCCCCACTGACACTCTGTCTCTCTCAAAATAAACATTAAAAAAATTTTTTTAAATGTTTATTAGTATGAACATGTTAAATTGTAATATCTCAGATTTAGTATTATCAGTTGTATAACAGAAAAGAGAACTGCAGCCAGAAAATCAAGTCACACCTTCACCACTAGTTACTTAACCTTTGGCAAATTTAATCTATTTTCCTCATCTGTAAAATGAAAGGATTAGAGTAAGTTATTTTTAAATTTCTATGACTTGCAAAGAAAGTAATACAAAGAACGCAAAATGATACATTTTCTCACCAGATTTTTACTATCAATGAAGTAATAAAGCAGAATAACGAACAAATAATTACATGGGCTATGGAGGTACAAAACAAAATCTTAAACATGACAGAGAAACCAAATCTAAAATACCTTTGTGCTTGATCTCTGATTAGGATCTTCTCTGGACTGCAGAAGTCCTGCACCCAAGGAAGGTAACTGTGTCTGAAATACAGACACACGGCCACCTGTTGGAGACATTAATTTAAAGGCAGCCTGAAGCGCAGGACCAAGGGCACTGTGTGTTTCTCTTGTATTGGTGAACATATTTGGTAATGCATTCAATAAGTCTTTTATAAGCTGGGAAAACAAAGATTAAAAGTTGAATTACTCAGAGGGCAAGGCAATTTTCTTCTTTAAAACATTCTGGAGTATAATATATACCACTGTATCTTAGGGGATATAAACTGAGGGGTCAATAAGTATGCTACCTACATTGTCTATGCAATATTAATATACTAAGTAAACAAACGTTAAAGATTTTAGTAAACAGTTAAGATAACAGAAATATTTTCATACTTTAAGAGAAAAGTCAATCTCACCTCTTTACTTTCATACAGATTCACAAGTAAGCTATCCGGTGTAGGTAGAAAAACATCTAAAGGGAAAACATATATTTTAATCAATAGATAAATCAAGTCAAAAGAATATCATAAATTTAAAAATCTTAGTTTTTAACAGGCCGTATATATAATGGGAACCATGATACTGCTTTATTAAATATATATTATACATATGTGTGTGCACACATAAGTACACACACAGACATAGAAAACTTAGAATGAAATATGTTCCAGAAAACAAACTATATCTATCTAGAGAGAGAGAAGAGAGGAGAGAGGAGAGAGAGAAGAGAGGAGACAGAGAGGGAGAGGGAGGACAGAGAGAGAGAGAGAGAGAGAGAGAGAGAGAGAGAAAGCATGAATTGGGGAGTGGGGCAGAGGGAGAGAGAAAGAATCTAAACAGGCTCCATGCTCAGCACAAAGCCTGATATGGGGCTGGATCCCACAACCCTGGAATCATGACCTGAGCCAAAATCAAGAGATGGACGCTCAACCAACTGAGCCACCCAGGCACCTCGCCTGGAAACTGTTTTTAAAGTATCAAAGTGTACCGAATTATCCTTACAGCACTATGACAGGATGTATTGTCAAATACAGTAGCCTCAATTCCAAAATCTATAGTCACAAAGACTTCTATTCACTGCTTACCATCTATATCAGACACAATCAACATTTGAGGTTGTGATAATCCTTCTTGTAAATTGTAGAAATGAATGGTGCTATCGAAGGTCATGAACCCTATTCTTGTTCGTGAATCTCCAGGAAGCCTAAGGATAAAAATGTAATTTTAAATTCAAAGTGTTTAGTAACATATTTTATTAAAAAAAAATAATGAAATAGTAAACAAAGTCTAAGAATAATTACACATGCTTTTTCATAGAGGAAAGTTATTCCTCTCTAAACCAACATACATCAGAAAAGAGCAAAGATGAAACATCCCATTTTCAGATGAAACCAACGTGTTTAGAGCTAATACTCAAGAAAACTGAACCATGTTCAAATAATAAACCAAAACTAAAAATGAAATGATTACAAAAATCAAAGATTTCTTACTAACTTTCCTCTAGCACACACTCCTTTAACTAAATAAACATTTACTCATATTTTCAGTTCCAATGCTACAAAAAGAGTATATGTAGCTCAAACTGTTTAAGGACAGATGACAAATGAGTACTTTCCAAGAAAAGACAATGTAATTAATGTAAACCAGATTTTATTTTTTAATTCTATTTTATTTATTTATTTTTATATTTATTTAGTTTTGAGAAACAGTGAGACAAAGTGTGAACGGGGGAGGGGCAGAGACAGGAGGAGACACAGAATCTGAAGCAGGCTCTAGGCTCTGAGGAAGCGGTCAGCACAGAGCCTGATGCGGGGCTCGAACCCATGAACTGTGAGATCATGACCTGAGCTGAAGTCGGACGCTCAACCGACTGAGCCACCCAGGCGCCCCTGTAAATCAGATTTTAATGTGGAAATTCTTAAATAAAAATCACATTTAAGAACATCAAGACATTTTATCTATTATCAGTCCTTTAAAAGTTTTCTGCAAGAACTCAGTATTAAAGAGTCAATGCCGTGGCAAAAAAAAAAAGAATAAATGACCATTTCTTTGCCTGTCAGGTTCTCCTTATTGATAAAATGGATGCTTCATCTTACAAAAATATTTTTTAAGTACCACTATGTTAAATGCTGTTATATAATTTATTATTTTAGCAATGCTTTTAAAATATTTTTGAATATCACAGGATGCCAAAACAGTGTACATCAAAAACAAGAAACATTATTACTGTTATGCATTATTGATCAGGCCAGTCAGATAGTCTGCAAAGTCAAAGAAAATTTCAGAAAACAATGCACCAACTTATGTGGGTGTTTAGCTTACCAATACTGGTCAAGATTTATGATGTTTCTACAGATGATTCTTTACTCCTCTGAAATTTCTAAGGTCATGGAGTGTTAGGGCTGTTTGTTACCGATTAGAATGGAGACTCCCTATCTACTCTACTCCAAGCTCAAAATTCAGAGTTGAGATGCAATTGCTCCATATCAAATTGCTCTTTCTCCAAGTTATATCCATAGCCCTTTCCAAAAACATGTTACCTTCTTTTTTTACTTTCCTGATGCTATTTTCTGCTTAATAATAATAATAAAATATATATGTGTGTGTGTGTGTGTGTGTGTGTGTGTGTGTGTATGTGTGTGTATATATATATTTGTATGTTATGTTTTAAATAATTTGCCATTCCCAATTTTATCCTTTTGGTTTGGCATGGTCTATTTAACTCACAAATAGTCATGCACTGGACAGGCTCCTGTTTCTAGGGTCATACCCTCATGCTTTTTCAGCAAGCTGACTCTTCAGGTTTAAAACTATTTCTTTGCAGTCTTCCATTGCTACTCACTGCTGAAACTACACCCGAATTAATAAGTACTTGTGCCTAAAAACAGGGCAAATGCTTCAATCAAGGATGAAATTATGAAAACTCTAAGGTACTAAAAGAAACTAAAAGCAAATCATTTAAAGTTTCTGGGTATTTTTATCTCAACGTTATCCACTGGTCATAGGCCCAGATCAGTGATGTGTAGACTATGGTAACAGAGCAAGGATTCTCAGACTTAAATGGAAGGTGGGAGAGAACCTTCTGAAATCACCAAGAGTACTTCTGACAAAGTATTTATATATAACCACCCCTGCTCCTCTACACATGTCAAGAACCAATGCAGGTGTGAGCCACTCTTACTAATAACCTTAAGTCATATATCCTGTAGGTTTGGGGAGTAAAAAAAGAAATGTACAAACTACTTTGTTTTCCAGAGGTTTGGAAGGTCCATTTTTGAAGCTAGTTGAGGGTCTCCTTCATGACCAATACTAGGCAGGATTTAGAGCCAATATCCTATACCCTGTTTCTAATTGCACGATATAGCTCATTTCTAATGTGTCAAAATGAAGAGTTCAGTTTCCGGCTTCCTGAAATATTCAGCACAAAATCAATTCCTTCTTCCCTTTTATCTGGCTCATTTTCTCATTAGGACATTTGAAACTCATGAAAAACTCCTTGCTTAGGCAAAAATTACAGCTAGATTTCTCTCATCTGGATCCTTGATATCCTGGTCAGTGTTCAGATCTGTCAAGTCAGAGGAACAGTTAGATGAACAGAGGAACAGTTAAATTCCTTAGCAAGTACTAAACATTTACAATTTTATGATTTGGACACCAAGTCATAAATCATAATAATTGAAGTAGCAGGATCCTTGGTCTGAGGTGGACAAGAAGTACTGTGCAGTGATAGATAAATGAAGTCAAACTGTAATAAAAACGAACCCCATAAATTGCTAATAAACTTCACATTTATATATATTTGTACACACACAAACACATTATGAGTAAAAACATTTCTTACTTGTCTAGGTTTTCTAACAACGACTGGCACAAAATTGTCAAATATCCAGCTTCCACTGCATTATGAGATACATCTAAAACAAATAAGTAAACTGCAGGTTGAGGAGGACGAAGCTGAAAGGAATAAAAATAATGTAATTTATTTAGTAGGCACAGTTTATTCTTTTCATACCACTGTTACCACTGGGTATTTACTGATGACACAAAAAAATACACACATAGGATCGATATTTTGTAAGATCTAATGCGCTTAAAAAAATGACATTCCTTTAACTTTTTTTCTTATAAAGTTGGTTATGGATTAAGCATAATAAGGTAGTTGTTACACAGTAATAGTTAAATAAGCCAAATGTCTTCCTGATAGAGTGCTGAGCTATCTTTCAAAGAAAAATTAAGCTTATTTACTATTTAATGCGAACCTCTATATCCCTTCCCTACTCCAAAAAACATTGTTTTTTATATTTAGTTTTTAGAATCTTACAACTGATAGTAGTAGTCATTAGTACTAGCTGTTGGGTCACCTGGTGGTGGCTAAGTCACAAGTATTAAGTGTTAAGTGTAAAGAAAGTGCTTGTGATGGTATTCTAAGTATGTTAAGTCATTATCTGGTAGAGATATATACTGAAGTATTTATAGGTTAAATGATATGATGCTGGGATCAGCATTTAATAAACTCCAAGGTGGGTGAGGGGAGGGAACACTGGGGTGGACTGGGTTTAGATGAAATGTATTTAGCAAAATGTTGCTAACTGTTGAAGCTTGGTGATAGGTAAATAATGGCTCACTATACTATTATTTCTTTTTTGTAGTAGGCTTGAAAAATTACTGCTATAGAAAGTTAAAAGGATATATAAAATCTTTTTTTTTCTTAATATGCCAACCAAAGATCATATAGCAAAAATTAAAGATTAACTTCTTGCTTCACCACTTCAATTAGATTGAGATCCTAAGGAGCCATAACAGAGTTGGGAATGTAAGTTGTAAAGAAGGCAAGAAGTTCAGAGTAAAAGTGCCCAAAAGTAAAAGTTAATATATGGAAACAGACAAGGAAATAGTAGTTAAGTGGGGAGATACTAAACTGGACACAAAGGACCATAAAAATCACAAAAATAAAGAGAGAGATGGGTTGAACAGCAGGAATTTAATACACATTAACTGTCCCTGTTCACCTTTCCCCACTAGCAACACCTTACATTTTTGCAGGCGACAAAGATTAGTAATGAGGATACTGAAGAAATGTAGGTTATTATAAATGCATTTAAAATGAATAGATATGATAAAGAGGAGAACTTTAGCTAAGAATCCATTTTTGTAAATAGAAAAGAAGAATGAGATCTTAAAGGACTAGTATAATTAAAGAACAAGTAGAATTTTGTGATGAACTGGAGAGAGAAAAATTAAAGTGAGGTCGATATCCATTTATCTTGATATCTGTACTGGGTGAACCAGTAAGATGGTGATATCTTTAGGAGCCGGAAAACTGCAGTTTTTGGCAAAAACATGAGTTTTTCTGTTTGAAGGTCTTAAATATTAAACGGCAAAAGGATATTTATATTCATTCCATGACAGTAATCAAATCAAAATGACAACAAATTATAAATGTAAGTGCTTATCACAAAATTTTACTAATGTTTCTTAGTGACATAACTGCATTCTTTTAGGACATCAAGTAACCTTTATAAAAAGTTTTCTATTTGTTAAATATAAACTTTCAGTATTCTTGTAAAAAAATAATACTGGGGACAATACAAAATTTTGCAGGAATTTACCTCACAGAAAATTATAAATGACCAATACAGTTATATCCTATGGCTAATTTTTACACTGAGTAGTTACCATGTAATCTGAAGAAGCAATGAATTCCACAGTTGAATTCTGAACTTCTGGTCGTTTATGAGGCTCTCCATAAGATCGAGTTAGGGGGTTATACATAAATTCTTCAGGAACTAGGTAACAAACAGAAATCCAGTACAAAGTTAGTAATATGTTTTGTAACTAAACACACGTGTACATACCAAGAAATAAACACCTTCGTCAATATCTGTATCAAGTTTCAACAGTTCTGTGAACATCTAATGGTAAAAACACTCCTTAAAAAATATATCAAGATAAAATAAACATATAGTGAAATCAAGTGAGGAAACCAGGACACGGGCAACCCTGTTTCCCAGGCTTGTGTCCTATTTATTATATCACATGACATGAAAAGAAAGCAGACAGAAACGCAAATTTGAAAGTAATTATACTACAAGGACCTCAAAAATGATTAAAGGGAAACCAGACAGACACGCTGGTAGGCACGTGTCTACACATACTGGTAAAAAGGTATGCTTGCTTAAATGGACCAATTATATTTGGTAATGTAGAAACCGAAGATAATCTTAACTTGGCAGGATCAAGCACAGTTAGTCTACATGACCTTCACTGCTTGTTCTGTGAATATTATTTTTACTTGGCCTTACTGTCACTCTGCTTATTATCAATCATCCCCGGGCCAGCCAAGATGAAGCGTCCCTAGCCTACATTTTCTCCATTAAAAGGGGCCTGAAAGTTTTTGAAGCAATGAGGAAAGAGACCAGATAATGACAAAATTGTCAAAATGTTTAAAATAATATTAAACACACTTATTTTAAGAATCTGAAACTCACCATCATTAACTCTATAGCACAAATTGCATTTCCATCTACGTTGATCAATGAAGGATACAAAAGGGTTGATATATGTTCGACACGACCGGCACCTCACGATGGTGTTTGATGTTATCACTGGTAATTGCTAGGAAGTAAAATAAAGACGCTGTAGCAGAAAAATCACCACAGGGAAAAACGGAACGCATACTGCTCTGCTCCACATACACAACAGAAACCATAACTGAGTTTTGGAATTGATGCCTTTTAATAAAATCCAGTGATGTGCTGAGCAACACAGGCAGCTGTCAAGTTTTCTCCCCCTTCGTCACAAACTCTAAAATAACACCAAAACATTTTATTACCAAATGTAATAAAAGTTATTGGCTCATAAGAAAAGCCTGGTTGGCCAAGACAATAACTCAGAGCTCATCAGGTAGACTCAAGAAATATCAGTGAGAGGGGCGCCTGGGTGGCGCAGTCGGTTAAGCGTCCGACTTCAGCCAGGTCACGATCTCGCGGTCCGTGAGTTCGAGCCCCGCGTCGGGCTCTGGGCTGATGGCTCAGAGCCTGGAGCCTGTTTCCGATTCTGTGTCTCCCTCTCTCTCTGCCCCTCCCCCATTCATGCTCTGTCTCTCTCTGTCCCAAAAATAAATAAACGTTGAAAAAAAAAAAAAAAAATTAAAAAAAAAAAAAAAAAAAAAGATATATCAGTGAGAAAGAAAAATGTACCACATAAAAATGTCTTTGTCTTTGTTGCCCGACAGCACCTGGTACTAGACCATCAGGCACTGCTCACCAGCCAGCCACAATAGTCCTGATGGGAACCGAGGCCACAAAAACACAAACACGATGTGCTTTAAAAAAAAAAAAAAAAAAAATACAGGGGCGCCTGGGTGGCTCAGTCGGTTAAGTGGCTGACTTCAGCTCAGGTCATGATCTCACGGCCTGTGCGTTCGAGCCCCGCGTCGGGCTCTGTGTTGACAGCTCAGAAAGAGCCTGGAGCCTGTTTCAGATTCTGTGTCTCCCTCTCTCTGACCCTGCCCTGTTCATGCTCTGTCTCTCCCTGTCTCAAAAATAAATAAAATGTTAAAAAAAAATTAAAAAAAAAAAAAATACACGAGAGGCACCTGGGTGGCTCAGTTGGTTAAGAGTCCAACTTCGGCTCAGGTCATGATCTCATGGTTTGTGAGTTTGAGCCCTGCATTGGGTTCCGTGCAGACAGCTCAGAGCCTGGAGCCTGCTTCTGTCTCCCTCACTTTCCGCCCTCCCCTGCTTGTGCTCTCCCTCTCTCTCTCTCAAAAATAAACATTAACAACAACAACAAAAAATACATGAACAAAATGTGTGTGTGTGTGTGTGTGTGTGTGTGTGTGTGAGACAGTTTTAGATAATCAAAGGCAGAAGTTCTACCTGTTTTGGACGAGTTATCTTTTAAGAGAATGAGAATGTTTCGGTGCTAAACTTATCAAAAAAGAGACCACTGAAATGCTGGTAATTTTAGTGATCTTTTTAAAAGTGTTGAGGGGGCAAAGATTATAAATTATGATATATAAAAATAAACTTATAAGGGCACCTGGGTAGCTCACTCGGTTAAGTGTTCAACTTTAGCTCAGGTCATGATCTCATGGTTTGTGAGTTTGAACCCTACATTGGGCTCTGTGCTGACACTGTGGAGCCTACTTGGGATCCTCTCTCCCTCTCTCTGCCCCTCCCTCACTTGCCCTTTCTCCGCCCCCCCCCCAAATAAATACATAAACTTAAAAGTCAGCATGAAAAATATTCAAAAATAAACTTATAAATCTGTTTTGGACTCCTTTAAAAAAAAGGAAAAGGGAAGAAAGGGCTTGGGAAGGGAACTTTATATTTAATTTAAGAACTTTAGAAAATATGAAAAAACACTAAAACCCCAAATATTATTCAATTAATTCAATTAATCCCTGATAACATTATAGTATATTTCCTTCTCGCTTTTTTCCATCTATACATAAATATTTATATCTTTGTATTTAATTTCTTTAACATACACAGTTTTTATTACACAAGTAATGACAAAACACTTCATGGAAAAATCAGGAAGCACAATTAACTGAAAATGAGAAAACAAAGAATTACCCAGGATTCTACAGCCCAGAGGAAACCACTGTTGCCAATTTAGTGTATCCACTTCCAGAAAATATCATATATGGCATCTGTGTTTAGACAAAAATTCTCACTTATGTATATAGGAAATTAACTATCTTGGTTTAGAGATAATGGCTGAAATAGTATTATAGGTGATGATACAGCATTTACTGAATGAATAAATTCAAGGTATTTATTGCGTATCATAATTATTTTATTTTCTATTCACTCTGTTCCTTTCTATACATCCTAGTATGAAAGTTAGTTCCATAAAGAACCTTACTGACCTTTATAACCTCAGCATCTGGCACAATAGGTAGTTAATAAACACTTTTTTTTTGTTTTTTGATAAATGAGGGCAAAAGAAACTCAGCAGCAGTAAGGATAAAAAATCACAGCAGTAAAAAAATGTGAGGGGGAAATACAACTTACAAAGTATAAATAAAATATATCTGGATAAACTTTATGAAGTTTAGAGTTTTAGTTTAAAGACAACACATTTGCATAAAATAGCAGAAGTATATGTAAAAATCCAGCAAGCTCGGCATTAAACCAACAGACTGTGGAAACATAAACAAGTAATGTTTTAATTCAATAGACTTGAAGCATTTGGACTTATTATTACAAAGGTTATTTGTTCAGTACAGTTAGGAACATCATATAGTTTTCCTCCCTAACTGGACATTACTGTTGGTACAACCTTTATGTTTAATAGAGCTCCCAAAGGTTATCTGCAATGGTCTTCCCAATTTCCAAAAGTACTAAACTTTCAAAATCCAGCTCAGACCTCGTCAGTCACAGAAAACCTCTGCTACTGCACCTAGAGAAAATCACTTCCCATCCTGTACTCAGTGCCTAAGTACCTCACAGAATCTGGTTAGTTACGTATTGGTTACCCTATACCATCATTTATTTGTTTTTACATCTTTGTCCCCTGTTACATATAAATTTCTTAGGAGCAAAGTCAATGACTTAGTTATCTCTGTATTTATCGGTGCTCAGAGCCTGTCACAGAGCAGGTACTTTAAAAAACAATGTCTGCTGAGTTGAGTTTGACAAAAATGATTATTTCTAACTTAAAAAATAAAAGAAGACGAAAAACAATCTCCCAGAAAATATACAATCCAAACACTCTGCACACAAACATACATCAGTATCCACAAATATTTTGAAATATGTCACTTTACCGTCAGGTCTCTGAAAGGATGTAACAGCAATCCTAAAGGAAGCTTAGCTTTATTCAGTAAAGCCTGGGTCTGTGGAATATTTGTCAAAGTACACCGAAATGAACTGCAAAAAACAGAGGCAACACAGACTATATTAGCTATCAGAGAAAAAAACATACTGAAGTAGACAGCTGTAGATAATTAACATTCAAGGGTACAGATGAAAATTATCTGAGAATGTTCTAGAACTAGAACTAGAAAGATCTGTGTTACTCTAAGCAGGCATATTTGCAATATATGTCAAAAGACCTAAATCAAGGACTCAACATTTTCATGGTGGAAACGTTTAACACATTTGGGAAAAAACATTATGACTAAGAACGTGAATCGGAGGGAGTAGAAAACACAAGTGAACAGGTATACCCCCACATCTTTAATAATGCTGTTTCTGCTTTCCTGCCCATTTTCCACCTGTTGAAACTCTCTTACTATGAGACTCCTCAAAATTATCGCTTCTTCTGAAACCACCCTTCCTTCTGCTAACAAGTCAGAAGAAATGACATCTTCCTGTGCTTTGAGATCAGTTTATGCTTCTATGTATTACTCTGCCTTGCCTTAGGGTTGTGTACCTTGTCTGCCTTTTCCCCTTGAGATCAGAGATCATTTTGTCCTGTGTGACCCTAGCACTATTCCTCTCTTAGACAAAGTGCTTATAGCTCATTGAGTTATAGGTCAAGGTCAGTAGACACAGAATCAATAAAGGAGCAATCAAAGAGATAAGAAGCAAGAAGTACTGGACACCAGAAAAGAAATTTTAAGAAGAGCAGGTGATAGTATGTAGAGATATCCAGATACGTACAGACTTCGGGCTGGTGGTGTTCCATGAACGCACTAAGGCGGTCCCTGCTTCACGACTTCTGTGTTTACTGTTCATGCAGCTTGGCACACTTGGTTTGTTCTCATACTTCATTCAGATCTCTACTCAAATGTTAACTCCTTGAGAAAAACCTATCCCGACTCCTCAATTAAAAACAGCCAACCTCTACCCTTACTACTCTCTACCTCATAGTAATATTCTGACATTACGTTACACACATGATCCCTAACTTATGAAGGTTAACTTACGATTTTTTGACTGTTCATAGTATGTCTTCCCTAATAGCATAAAGGTTGCAAATGATTAGGAACTCTGCTTACTGCTTCATTCCTAGCACCTAAAACCAGTGCCTGGCCCTTAATTTAGAAGGCATTTGATAAATATTTATTGAATAAATGATTTATCGTTTTATGTAGGCACAATTATTATTCCTGTTTTACAGCTGACAACACTGAAAATTTGAGAAGTTAAGAAATTTGCACAGTCTTGGGGCACCTGAGTGGCTCAGTTGGTTAAGCATCCAACTTTGGCTCAGGTCATGATCTCACGGTTCGTGAATTTGAGCCCCACGTCGGGCTCACTGCTGTCAGTGCAGAGCCCACTTCAGATCCTCTGTCCCCCTCTCTCTGTGCCCCTCCCCCACTTGCCCCCTCTCAAAAATGAGTATTAAAAAAAAATGTGCAGAGCCTTACAGCTATTTATCAGTGGAACCATGGTAAGAACCTGTGTCTGTCCAGCTCTAAAGTCTACACTCCTAATTACTCTGCGTTGCTATTTTGATAACAGAGAGATTTTCACAGAAAACACACACACCATCCCCCGAAACTTTTGGAATCTCTTCATACATATACATAGACCACATTCACCTACTTAGGGGATGCCTAATCTTCTATAATACAAGGCCAAAATCCACATACTTACGACCTGATAGCAACTTATATTCACAGGAATAGGTAGCTGTTTTTATCCTAGAATCAGTGATTGTACATTTTTATGACAATGATCTTGATGCTGCCTTAGGCACCGATGGGGGATTGGTGGCAGTGGGTAGGAGAAGAGGGGGAATCTTCGGAGCGGCTCTATTTTCTGTTTCCTGTATTGGAATTCTCTACAAAATTTTGGTTGAAAAAAAGAGAAGCTTACGGTTTTTTAAAAAAGGTAGAACATCACTGCCTTAATAAAGGAAAATACTGGCTGTAAAAAAGAACACTAATTCTAATGCAAGGAAGAAGACAACATTTTTCTGTGAATCAGAGTTTACTTTATGAAGGAGAGATTTCAGGAGCAGAAAGATGTTTTCTAAAAAGCATCTAGGTGCAGAGAAATATCCTATTCTTAGGAGGAAGAGGTACTGAAAGCAAACAAGAACAGAACTCGTAGTTTTGAAGGTACTGTAACGTGAGTGACAGAGCTCACCTACCCAGAGGATACACCAGGGCTTGATGGCCACCAGATGCAAACTGTCAGTGAAACTTCTCCATGAGGTGAGGAAAACTCAAAAAAGGAAATCTTAAGCCTGGGGATAATGGTCTTCGCATTCTATGCTGAGTAGGCAAAGAAAACTCAGAGATAAACCATTTACCTAAACCTGTTCTTGGGATTATATATGTGAAGTCTGCATCCTTTTCAAGCAAAGATTGAAGGGTATACATTTTTAAAGATTCCACCTTATTTTAAGAGACATCAGAAGTTACTCCTGGTGAAAAGTAAGGAAAAATAAATTTAAGAAAAATATAGTTAAATCTGGGTTCCTGAAACCCTTCACTCAAATAGAAAAAAAATTCCCTCACATCAGGTGACAGAGAATAGGACTGAATGGAGACAGAGTTGGAGGCATGATGAACAGGAACTAAACTGATTTTTACCTAAACTGAACAGGACCTAGAACTTCTATAGAAACTAAAATCCAAAAGTCTGGATTAACAAAACTTCCAGTTAAGGAATTAATATCCTATCACTTTTACTAGTTTTGAGACTCAAACAACATTTCTGACAAAGTGTATTACTTGCTAAAGATCATAAAAATAAATACTTACTCTGGGCTACAGTTTAATTTTTTGAGGTCTAAATTCAAGTTAGGTACAGGAGCCCAAACAGGAGTCATGGGTAAAATATTCCTCTCCTGGGTGAGGTTTACAGGTCTCAGACTTTCTGGTTGTGGAGAACTTTGAAGACTCAGTCCTCCCAGACTGGAGGACAGCTGGTTCATACCAGGATACTGCTAAAAACACAATTCAAAACAAAACAAACAAAAGAACAATAAAATCAAATTGAATACAATGTATTCTATTACAGGATTTTAACATTCAGAGTTAAGTGAGAAAATATAAGAATTTAATAAACATAAACAAAGGGGAGGCAGTGTGCCTGGGTGGCTCAGTTGGTTAAGTGTCTCACTCCTGATTTCCGCCCAGGTCATGATCTCATGGGTTCATGAGTTTGAGCCCTGTGTCAGGTTCTGTGCTGACATCGTGGAAGCTGCTTAGGATTCTCTCTCTCCCTTTCTCTGCCCCTCCCCTGCTTCTTCTTCTTCTTCTTCTTCTTCTTCTTCTTCTTCTCTCTCTCTCTTTCTCTCTCTCAAAAGAAACATTAAAAAACATTAAGCCTGGCTTGGTAACAGAATGATTTAAAAGGGTAGCTCAATTTAAAGCATTCTTGAAAAAAACCTCAAAACAAAATACTGAAAAAACAGTATTAGTATTAGTACAGTTACTGTACTAATTACTAGTTACAGTTACTGTAACTAACAGTACAGTTACAGTATTAGTACAGTTAAACCTCATAACAAAATTTTCAGCAACAATGTTTTTCAACATTAAAAATCTGGTTTCTGTGAATACAGAAAGGCATAATGAATACATACATGCTTATGTTTGCAAGGTTTTTCAATGATCAATTTTTGTAATAATGAGTTGATGCCATAAAAATGTACAATGCTGTTTTGCTTTGCTTATTTTTTCTGTTACTAACCTTTGTTATATTTAGTATTATTACGAATGCATGGCTTTCTATCAACTCCAAGTGACTGAATTACAGTTATTATTTATTTTAATGCTCAAACTACCCAATTTTTTGCCAGTGAAAAAAAGATAGATTATTTAATACATGACAGTGAACTTAGAGCTAACTATTTATAGAGGTGGGGAGGGGGATGAGATTTATTGTTTACAGTATGAGCCAAAATAAAACCTTAAATAGATCAAAGATGCAAAATTGAAACAACCAAAGAACTAAAACAATTTATAGCTGGAATATTTCCTAACCTGAAGGCTGAAAAGATCTTCTAAAGGACACAAACAAAAGGTAAAACAAAAATCACAATAGGACTATTTAAAATTTAGACATTCCTTCAATGTCAAAAAAACCCCACTAAAATTAAATACAAATGTCGAGCTAGAAGGAAAAATTACAATGTGTATTAGACAAAAGGTTATTATACTTATTATAGATAGCTTTTACAAACCAGAAGACCTGAATAATGGTGAAATAATATGAACTGGAATTTCAGTAAAGAAACATAAATGACTAATAGTTATAAAAAATCTTTGCTTATAAAAAATAATTCTTGGTGGACTTTGTGATATAGAAGAATGGGCAGTCATATACACTTTTACTGCCTACTGGATACCTACACTTAAATGTTATCAGGCATTTTAACTTAACATGGCCAACTCGATGCTCACTCCTAGACCTGTTGTCTCTCTTCATCATCAAAGTAAAAGCACTACCCTATACCCAGTTGCTCTGCCAAAAACCTAAGTTATCCTTGCTGTCTTCCTTTCTTTCACTTATCATAATCAGTTCATCAATAAGTCAACTTTTATCCATCCACTATTCATTACCTCTACTGATACCACCTTAGAACAAAGCATAGTCCTACATTTCTGTGATTGTGGCAAAGCTTCCATTGGTTTCTGTTTCCATTTTTGTCTTTTCAAATACTTCCATCCATAATCTGTTCTTCACACAGTAGCCAAAATGATTCTCTAAATAACGTAAATCGGATATCACTCCATTACAAAAAATCTCCACTGTCTCCCCTCTGTACTTGGGATAAAATCCAAGCTTCCGATGATAGTCCTTCCCTAGCTCTCTGATCTTATTCCTATTGCTAACTGAGTTCCAGCCATACCAAGACTTTATTCTTGCAACACATCACAGTTGCTCCTGCCTTAAGTCTTTGCATGTATGCTTCCTCAGCCTGAAATGCTCTTCCCCCAGATTTTTCCATGCCTGGCTTTTGTCATTAAAATGGTATTTCAAACAGAATTTCTACAGTGAGGGATTTCCTGACTATCTATTCTATATCCCCAACCCTAGCAATTTCTTCAACTTGTCTTACTTCACAGCACTTGTGACTATTTGAAATTATCTCATTAATTTATTGATTTACTTATTTACTGTCCCAGGGAACCTACCCCTCCCAACAAATTTCTGACAGCAAGAACTTTGTTTTGTTTACTTAGCTCCTCTTGTATCCTCAGTGCCTAAAGTAGTGCTGTCACACAGTAGGAACTCAGTAAGTTTTTATTGAATACATAAGTGGAAATTTTAAAGTCTTATAAAATTAGGTGCTTTGATTCAGTAATTCCACCTGAAGAAATTTCATCTAAGAAAACGAGACAGATGCATTAAGGTGTGTGTGCATATAAAAGTTGACTTTAACAATTATGCCCAACAATAGCAAATTGGTTGATTATAAAACACTATGCAGCTACCAGAGGAAAGATATATAGAAAGGTTTTGTCTTTTGCTATGAAAAGAATAAAAAGTTTCTAAAACAATATCCCTACTTATCAACTTCTTTTGTTTGTTTAAAAAAGCCATTAGATGTCCAGTTTCTTTCCTAGCTCTTCCCCCAAAGTGCATAGCAAGAAACTTGGAAGGACAGACTCCAAGTGTTGCTGTTTACATCTTGATACTGGGAATATTGTTTGGTATTTACTTTCCTCTTTGTGCTTATCTGCACTTTTCTACAGTTGATCATGTTTTTTTTTTTTCAGGGGGGAGGTTAAAAAAAAAAAAGTGCTAAATACATTATTTACATTAGCCAAGATATGGAAACAGTCCAAGTGTCCATCGATGCTAAGTGAAATAAGTCATTCAGAGAAAGACAAATACCATATGACTTCACTCATATGTGGAATTTAAGAAACAAAACAAATGAGCAAAGGGGGAAAAATAAGAGAGAAAGGCAAACCAAAAAACAGATTCTTAACTACAGAGAACAAACTGATGGTTATTAGAGGGGATGAGGGTGAGGGGGATGCATGAAATAGGTGATGGGGATTAAGGAGTGCACTTGTCGTGATTAAAATAGAAACTTAAAAAAAAAATTAAAAAAAGCTAAAAAAAAAAGCACTATATAACATTACATCTGGTTTTTCATATATTCATTAAAATACTTATCTAATTCTTATTTTCATTTCAAACATCATATTTCAGGGCTGAAAAACAAATTTTAATTTTTTTTCTTCCTCAAAGGCCAACTACTGAGGTTTCCCATTTCTTAATAAGGGTCATCTCAAATTAATAAATGCAAAAAAAAAAAAAAAAAAAAACCCTTAAAAATTTAGAACCCTACCACTGGCTAATACTAAGTACAACATTTAATGGCATTTCAATTTCATTATAAAGAGTTGCTTAAAGCTAAAGTAAGATATTCTTATCCTGGGGCGCCTGGGTGGCTCAGATGGTTAAGCGTCCGACTTCGGCTCAGGTCATGATCTCGCGGTCCATGGGTTCAAGCCCCGTGTCGGGCTCTGTGCTGACAGCTCAGAGCCTGGAGCCTGTTTCAGATTCTGTGTCTCCCTCTTTCTCTGACCCTCCCCTGTTCATGCTCTCTCTCTGTCTCAAAAATAAATAAATGTTAAAAAAAAAAAAAAGAAAAGATATTCTTATCCTAAGTAGGACTTTAATTTTTTTTTACCATTTATTCATCTTTTTGAAAGACAGAGAGTGAGAGGGGGAGGGGCAGAGAGAGGGAGATACAGAATCCAAAGCAAGCTCCAGGCTCTGAATTGACTGCACAGAGCCCGACGCAGGGCTTGAACTCACAAACTGTGAGATCATAACTTGAGCCAAAGTCGGACGCTTAACCGACTGAGCCACCCAGGTGCCCCCTAAGTAGGACTTTAAAAATAAATGGCTTCTTTTAAAATTAGCTTGATAATGTTAATCTTAGATTAAAATGTATAATCTTTTTTTTAGCAGATAGGTAAGAATTTAAATGTACGTCCTAACTGTGCATTTAAATCATTACTGTTCATTGGCCCAGAAACACTAGGGTCCAAAAACCTATTTTAAATTCACATTAAACAAAATTAAATTGCTGCTTTGTATTCTTCCTTAGATTCATATATCAAATCTGACTTTGGTTTTCTGCACAAGTCCCTACCAGTTAAAGAGAGAAAAAAAAATGCTTAATTCTGAACTGCAAAGACTTGTATTCTCAGGACTAAGCCTGGTCTTAGATGATTTCGCTTATCTGAGTCTCAATGTCTTCACTTAAATAATGAAAGGAAGGTAATTACTACAAAAAAGTCAAAATTCCAAGTGTTCACAAGAACTGGAACTCTCATAAACTGCTAATGGGAGGTATAAATTGGAACATCTGCTTTGGAAAACTGTATGGCATTAACGGTTGAACGTTTGGGTACTCCATGACCCAGCAATTTCACTCCTAGATTCACACATTTGTGTAAGAGAAATGAACGGAAATATTCACAACAGCACTATTCATGATAGCCCCAAACTGGAAATTTACCCTGATGCCCATCAACAATAGAACAAATACATAAACAAGTATATTCACAAAACAGAGTGCTGTACAACGAGAACAATGAGAATGAACAATGAGAACAAGCACACAGAAAGCAAAATGTTGAGCCAAAGACTCACAGCAAGAGTATACACAGTTATGATACTACTTATATTAAGTACAAAAGGAGGCAAAACTAATGTGTAGTATTAGAAGTCAAGACAGTTGCCAATTCTAGCTTGAGGGTTAGTGACTAGAAAAGGCATGACAAAGGACTCTGGCTGTTGGTTACGTGTGTTCAATTTGTTGAAATGTATCAAACTGTACGATGTTGATTTATATACCTGTACATAAATGTAATATAGATTATAGTTCAATAAAAAGTTTTAAAAAATGAAAGGTAGGAGTGAATGCTTTCTAACAGTATAAAGTCTAAAGCTTTGGCTTTGTGATGCTCATTTCCCCCATGATTTAATAATCCAAGTTACTTTTTATTTTTTATTTAAAATGTTTATTTATTTTTGAGAGAGAGAGCGTGTGCGTGCATGTGGAGAGGGGCAGAGACGGAGAGAGAGAGAGAATCTCAAGCAGGCTCCGTACTGTCAGTGCAGAGCCTGACGCAGAGCTTGACACAGGGACCCCACAAACTGTGAGATCATGACCTGACCTGAAATCAAGTCGGATGCCCAACCTGAGCCACCCAAGTTACTTTTTAGTCTGCCTCTGTCCCCTTCATTCAAACTCCTGTGATCCTTGCACTGGAACTAGAGTATAAAAAGGACTGGGGTCACAGAATAGAATGAAGTTATTTTTAAAAATCTAGTATAATAAATATTAATTTTCACTTTTATTCCAAGGACAATCTCTTAACTTCCAAAATAACCTCCTAAATAAAATGGGAAAAGAATACTGTCCATTCTCTATGTCAAGGGTCAGCAAACTTTTTCTGTAGAGAGTCAGGTAGCAAATATTTAAAAACTTTAAGAGATGCATATCTCTTTTGCAACTATTCAACTCTACCACTGTGGTGCAAAATTGTCATAGATAATACATAAAAGAATGATTGTGGCTCTATTCCAATAAAGTTTATTTGCAGAAATGGGCAGGAGGCCAGATTTGGTCAAAGAACCTTTTCCTTTGTCACTGTGGAATACCACTACAATTTTTTTTTCTGTGCCTAAAACTTCCTCTAAGAACCAGATCCTTTCTTTTTTAAACTTTTTTTTTTTTTTTTCAATGTTTATTTATTTTTGGGACAGAGAGAGACAGAGCATGAACGGGGGAGGGGCAGAGAGAGAGGGAGACACAGAATCGGAAACAGGCTCCAGGCTCTGAGCCATCAGCCCAGAGCCCGACGCGGGGCTCGAACTCACGGACCGCGAGATCGTGACCTGGCTGAAGTCGGACGCTTAACCGACTGCGCCACCCAGGCGCCCCAACCAGATCCTTTCTTTGAACTTGGTTTTCATCTCATTAAAATGTAGAAACACATTATATATTATGACCCCCAGAAGCAATCTGTCTAAAGCACAAGAGTCAGAAAATAATGATTTAAAAAGTGTTTCATATGACATTAGAGTCATAAAGAAACTCTAACAGAACAGAAGGCAGAAAAATGTGTACCAACTAACCACATTTCTTCAGTGCCTCTCCCAGTATCTTTATTCCTTTTGTGCCTTAATGCTAAGATTAAATTCCAGAAACATGATTGTCCTATTTCCTCTATTTTTTTAAATTTTGGTTTTTAACGTTTATTTATTTTTGAGACAGAGAAAGACAGAGCATGAATGGGGGAGGGTCAGAGAGAGGGAGACACAGAATCTGAAACAGACTCCAGGCTCTGAGCTGTCAGCACAGAGCCCGACGTGGGGCTCGAACTCACGGACCGCGAGACCATGACCTGAGCTGAAGTCGGCTGCTTAACCGACTGAGCCACCCAGGCGCCCCTAAATTTTGGTTTTTGAGAGAGAGAGAGAGAGAGAGAGAGAGAGGGAGAGAGAGAGAGAGAGGGAGGGAGGGGGAGGGGGAGGCGGAGGAGGTGGAGGGAGGAAGGGAGGGAATCTTAAGCAGGCTCCATGCTCAGCAAGGAGCCAACACGCAGGGCTTGGTCCCGTGACCCTGGGATCATGGCCCGAGCTGAAATCAAGAGTCGGATGCTCAACTGACAGAGCCACCCAGGTGCCCCTCCCTCTAATTTTTATTCTTAGTGGACCATAAGATGAAATTTCTCTAAGATTAGTCTACTACGAGCAGTTTTTTCATTATAAGTAGAATGCTTTTGCCATTTCAGTTGTTAGCTTATATTTTACTTTCTTAATAAATATAAATGTAAGATACTTACTATTCTGTATTGTTAAATTGATATGGCATTTAAGAGGTGTCTCCAAAAAAGGTCATATCAGAATGGGTCACAGCAGTACTTAATAATAAACATAACTACTGATTAGCATTTATGTATATGGAGGCTGTCACCAGTTATGTGTCATGTTATGAAGATTTTTTTTTTTTAATGTTTATTTTTGAGATAGAGAGGGAGCATGAGCAGGGGAGGGGCAGAGAGAGAGGGAGACA